>NC_061860.1:9807149-9812149 GCF_019202785.1 Penaeus chinensis
AAAGGCAAAAGGACGGTAAGTTTACGTGTACTTTCTGGCTTCCCCCTAGATAGATAGATATATAGATAGATAGAGAGAGAGAGAGAGAGAATGAACGAGAGAGAATGAAAGAGAGAGAGCGAATGAAAGAGAGAGAGAGAGAGAGAGAGAGAGAGAGAGAGAGAGAGAGAGAGAGAGAGAGAGAGAGAGAGAGAGAGAGAGAGAGAGAGAGAGAGAGAGAGAGAGAGAAGAGAGAGAAGAGAGAATGTTTACAGACGGATAAATGGATGGATAGATGTATGGATGAATAAACGAACAGATAAGGGAATATATGAAATAATGGATTAAAGGTGAGTTAGATGAAACAAACGAAAGAACGAAAGAGAAAGAAAAAAAACGTCAGATAATTAAAATGAGACGGAGAGATATACGCTAATCAGCTGATTCAGTGTAATATGACGGCAATAACAGCTGATTTGTTTGATAAGAACGAGAGAAAAGACGAACATTGGAATTAGATAAGAGATCGCGTACAGCTGATAAAAAGACACAGCTGATCAATATAATAAGATACAGAATAAGACTAAGAAATACGGAAAAAAAAATAGATAGTAACTGTAAATAGACAGAGTGACAGATTTTGCGAAGACACGTGGAATAAATAAATAGGAGAAATAAAGAGAACCGCAAGTAATCAGTAAAATAAGAAAGAAGAGACGGCCAAAAAATAATCAGTATACGAAAAAAGGCGAAGAGGCAATCTACAGATAAACGATAGATTAGGAAAGGAAGAGAGATAATCGAGAGAGAAAGGTGGAGATACAGTCTACAGATAATCAGTAAATTAAAAGAAGAAAGGTAGAGAAACAGTAAAAGAAGAGAGGTGAAGAAACAGTGAAATAGGAAAGGTGGAGAAACAGTAAAACAGAAAAGTGGAGAAACAGTGAAATAAGAAGAGAGGCGAAGAAACAGTGGAATAAGAAAGGTGGAGAAACAATAACAGAAGAAAGGTGAAGAAGCAGCAAAAGAAGAAAAGTGGAGAAACAATGCACAGCTGTTAGTAAAATGCAACATCAAGAGAAACAACGCACAGAAGAAGAATGTAAAGCGGAGAGGCGCTCGACAGCTGAAAGGAAGCCAGTGTACAGCTGACCAGTGTAAAGAGACTTAAGAAAAGACAGTGTATTATGACAATGAATAAATAAAAAATATTAAACAGATCAGTATAATAGAGGGGAGATAGTGAACAGCTGATCAGTGTACCAAGGTTGTAGGAAGTTGCACGAATAAGCTCTGCAATATAATAAATCAAGAGATGGTGCAGAGGAACCGGTGCAATAAAATGAAAAAAAACCAGACAGTGAACAGCTGATCGTCGTATTAAGACTAACAGACAACACACACTTAAACAGTACAAGGAAATGAAAAATAATAGAAACAGTATATAACAGTCGAGTGTAATTAGACAAAAGAAAGAAAGAGAGAAGTGAAAAAAAACAAAAACAAAAACAAAAGCAGTGTAAAGGAGATATTACACACCTGATACTATACAAAGTCTTAAGGACAGATGATACACATATGACCAATGCAAAGATAAGAAAGCCGGGACAAGACGCAGCCGAGCACTATAATGAGACGGCTAACCAGCACAATAAGGAAAAGACTATACAACTGACCAGTTCATCAAGGCAGAGGAAATACAATGCCCTGCTAATTAGTATCAAGAAAGTGGCATTGCACAGCTGATCATGTTTCAGGGAAAGACTGTAAACATCTGAAAATAGAATGTGCAGCTAACTAGTATAATATTGATAATCATCATCATCATCATCATCATCATCCCCATAATGATAATAACAATAATGAAGATCATGATAAAACTATAATAATAATATTAATACTAATGATAATAAAGACTAATAACGACTAAAGCAAAGACTTTCCACGGCTGACCAGTGTACCAAAACAGAGGGAGAGGACCTACGTATGACAAGTGTTACAAAACGAAGGCCAGGCGACGCGCAACTGGCCCGTGTAATGCCGCTCCCAGTTAGGGTGGGGAGATACTGCCGGCCTTAACCACCGGGTGGGACTGCCAAGGAGGGACGTCTTGGGAGGGCGGACTACCAAAAGGGAGGGGTTGGAGTGAGGAGGGAGGGGAAGGGAGGGGGTTGGAGATAGAGGGAAGGGAGGGAAGGAAAGGGAGGGGTGGAGGGGTACACGGTAGTATTGGAGGGGTACAGGGTGTCAAAGGAGGGATGCAGGTTGAAGAGCTGGGAGTAGAGTGTGTAGCTATGGAGGGTTACTGGCTACAGACATAGAGGGATGGAGGGTGTAAACGGAGGAGTATATGGAGGGTTACAGGGTATAGACATGGAGGAATAGAGGGTGTAGACATGGAGGGGAACAGGGCGTGGTCATGGAGAGTACAACATGTCCATGGAGGGTTACAGGGTGCAGGCATGGAGTACAGGATATAAACATAGAAGGGCAGAAGGTGTAGACATGAACAGATACAGGGTGTGGCTATGCGGGGGCACAGGGTATAGACCTAGAGGGGCCTTAAGTGTAAACATGGAGGGTAAAGGGTGTAGCCATAGAGAGTTACAGGAAGTACAAAAAAAGTGGTGTAGACATGGAGGGGTGCAGAGTGTAGCTCTTAGAATACACAGGGTGTTAATATGGAGGGATAAAGGGTGCAAAAGGAGGGGTACAGGCTGTGACCATGAAAAGGTACAGGATGTAGACAAGTAGATGAATAAATAGAAGAAAGGGAAGAAGAAGGACGATGTGTAGGAGGGAATTAGAAGAAAGGAAAGTAAAAAATCCCTTCTAGGATTATTCCGAGAGACCTTTTAGTTGCAGAGGTAATCATCAGAATCAGTAAAAACAAATAACAAGGAAAAAGTAACGAAAATAAATATATAAAAAAATGACACAGCTGATAAACATTTCGAAATCCCATAAAAAAATAGACTGGAGAAGATAAGGATCTGGTAATATAAAAAAAAAAAAAAAAAAAAAACAGACAATCGAAGCGCCAAACCAAACAATAAAAGGAAAAACATAACCAAAGAAAAAAACTACACAAACAAGCAATCAACCAAGCAAACAACAACAAAAACAACCAAACGGCACAACAACCAAATAACAACAATAAACCTCGAGAAAAATAACATACGGGGAAACGAAAAATAAATCCTGTAAGCGGATAGAGGTAAAGAAAATAACAGATAGACAGGTAGATGAAAATCCTTCGATGTAGGAGGACAAGAGAAGACCAAAATAAGGATTGGAATTAGGACACATTAGGATAGGGCGACGTAGCGCATGAGTGATACTGCAAAGTGGTTGTAGGATTAGGGAGCATAAGGGGAAGGAGTAGGAGGGGGAGGTTGAGCATGAGGAGGAAAAGGGGGAAGAGGAGGAGGAGGAGGAGGGGAAGAGGAGGAGGAGGAGGAGGAGGAGGAGGAGGAGGAGGAGGAGGAGGAAGAGGAGGAGGAGGAGGAAAGGAGGAGGAGGTGGAGGAGTAGGTGGAGGAGGAGGAGGAGAAAGAAAAAGAGAAAGAGAAAGAGAAAGAGAAATAGAGAGACAGACAGACAAACAGACAGACAGAGACACAGACACAGACAAACAAAATGAAAGAGAAATAAAGAAAAGAAAGAGCTAACAGAAGAGATATAGAAAGAATTACACAGAAGAGAGAGAGAGAGAGAAAGCGAGAGAGCGAGAGAGAGAGCGAGAGAGAGAGAGAGAGAGAGAGAGAGAGAGAGAGAGAGAGAGAGAGAGAGAGAGAGAGAGAGAGAGAGAGAGAGAGAGCGAGAGAGAGAGAGCGAGAGAGAGAGAGAGAGAGAGAGAGAGAGAGAGAGAGAGAGAGAGAGAGAGAGAGAGAGAGAGAGAGAGAGAGAGAGAGAGAGAGAGAGAGAGAGAGAGAGAGAGAGAGAGAGAGAGAGAGAGAGAGAGAGAGAGAGAGAGAGAGAGAGAGAGAGAGAGCGAGAGAGAGAGCGAGAAGAGAGAGAGAGAGAGAGAGAGAGAGAGAGAGAGAGAGAGAGAGAGAGAGAGAGAGAGAGAGAGAGAGAGAGAGAGAGAGAGACAGACTAAAAAACAAAAACAGAAACAAATCAAAACGAGATAAAGAGATTTCAACACAAACAAAAGAACCAATCCAACGTAACGCATAAGATCTTAGAAGAAACGTCGCTTAACCTCAGAAGGAAAAGAAGAGGGGGAAGGGGAGAAGGAAGGGAAGGGGAGGAGGGGAGAGGAGGGAGGAGAAGGGGGAAGGGGAAGGGGGAGGAGGGGCGAAAGGGGAGAGGGGAAGGGGATGGAGGGGCGAAAGGGGAGAGGGGAAGGGGGAGGAGGGAGGGAAGGAGCCTTAAGTACACGGGGCTGCGACTGTACTGTACACTCCTGGATGAGATAGTGACTACCAGTAAGCTTGAGGATTTCAGGTTAAGAAGGAGGAAAGGGAGGAGGAGGATGACGGAGGGGTTGAAGGGAAAGGAGGATGACGGAGGGGTTGAAGGGAAAGGAGGATGACGGAGGGGTTGAAGGGAAAGGAGGATGACGGAGGGGTTGAAGGGAAAGGAGGCGTGGGGGAGGGGAGAGAAGGGAAGGAGAGGGAAGGGGAGGGGAGAGAAGGGAAGGGGAGGGAAGAGGAGGGGAGAGAAGGGAAGGGGAGGGAAGGGGAGGGGAGAGAAGGGAAGGGGAGGGAAGGGGAGGGGAGAGAAGGGAAGGGGAGGGAAGAGGAGGGGAGAGAAGGGAAGGGGAGGGGAGGGGATGGAAGGGGAAACGAGAAGGGGATGGAAGGGAAGGGAAGGAGGGGTCGAGGGTAAAGGAGGCAAGGGGAGGGGAGAGGAGAGAAGGGAAGGGAAAGGAAGGGAAGGGAGGGGGAAAGAAGGAGGGAAATTAAGGAAAGGGAAGGGGAGGGAAAAGAAGGGAAGGGAAAATAAGGAGAGAGCAGGGGAGGGCAGGGGAAAGAAGGAGGGGAAGAGAAGGGAGAGAAGGGAAGAAAGATGAGG
>NC_061860.1:9817149-9819649 GCF_019202785.1 Penaeus chinensis
GCCTCATCAAAATATACAAAGACAATTTCCTCATTGCCGTCTATTTTCAGCAACAGCCTTTTCCTGCCACAGCATTGCATTGCACCTTGATAACCGAACACTCGCGTGACCATTAATTTTCTATAATGTGGCATTCATTTATTATGATGATAGTTATTTGTCAAACTACAAGATATTTCCTCTTCTCTGATGGATTCATTTGTCTCAGTTTATTCACGACTCGTGTGTTTTTTTTTTTTTTAATGAATATCACAGCAGTGCAGATGATTATTGTATAAAACGAGAAAAAATATTTAAAGCATCAACATATATAAAAGATTAAAGAAAGACTTTAAAACACAATAGATTTCAAATAGTATGATTACTTACATATAAAGAAGCTGCAGTATTATATATATATATTTATATATATATATATATATATATATATATATATATATATACATACATACATACATACACACACATATATAAATATATATATATATATTTATATATATATATTTATATATATACATATACACACACATACATACACACACACACACACACACACACACACACACACACACATACATATATATATATATATATATATATATATATATATATATATATATATGATACTACATTATTTATCAGCTCATTTACATACGTGTGACTGTGTTATTACAGAACAGTAATAATAAGAACAACAATAACAGTAGTTTACCAATACCAGTAATAATAACAACAACGACAATAAAATCAAGAACATCGTTAACAGCACAAACAACAACAATAATAACAGCCAGAATGATAATGATAATGATGATAATAATAATAATATGATTATGATAAGAATTAAAAAAAAACAGTAATACTGATAAGAAGAGTTAATAAAATCTATAATAATGGTAATGGCAATAATCATTACATTGATGATAACAATAATAATAAAAGTGATAATTATAACAAAAATAATTGTAACAATAAAATCACCAGCAGTAGCATGATAATATGATAATAATGATACAAATACTAACACTAATGACGGTAATGGTGATAATAATGGTAATAATGATAGTAACAGTAGTAATAATAATGCTAATAATAATAATAACTATAATAAGGATAAAAAAAACAACAACATGATAATAACAATGACCATAATAATAGTAATAATACCAATAATACCAATTATGATAATAATAATGATAATGATAATAATAATAATAATAATAATACCAATAATAATAATAACAAAACAACAATAACAACAACAACAGTAATACTACTACTACTAATAATAATAACAACAATACTAACGATAATGATAATGACAGAAATAACATTAATACTAATACTAATGGTAATAATAATAATGATATTGATAATAACAATAATAATGATAATAATAATAACAATAATAATAAGAACAAAACAGTAATAACAACAAAATAACATTACCGATATTAATAATTATAAAGATGATAATAAAACTAATAATATTAATACCATTGATAATAATGGTAGATATCAGTAGTTAGTAACAATAATGATAACAACATCAAAAGCAATAATAATAATAATAATAGTAATAATAATAATGATAATAATAATCATAATAATAATAATGATAATAATAATAATGATAATAATAATAATGATAATAATAATAATGGTAATAATAATAATAATAATGATAATATAAAAAATAATAATAATGATCATAATAATAATGATAATAATAATGATAATAATAATAATGATAATAATGATAATAATAATAATAATAATAATAATAATAATAACCTCTCCCACCCTAATCCCCCCACCCAACCCCTCCCCCCCAAGCTCCCTCCCCCACCTCTCCCCCCCCCCCTCCCCTCCCCCCCGCGCCAGACAAAAGTGAAACCCAGCTGAGTGAGATCAGAGACAGTCGCGCCTCTCCTGACCCTCTCATCCAACCTCCCCCCCACCCCCTCCCCTTCCCCACCAGCTGTCAGCCTAGAGCCGTCAGTCAGCTAAGAGAACAGTCAGCCTCCCTGCAAGGTTTCCTCCTCAGAACCGGAAGGAAAATGGAGTTAGAAAGAAAAAAAAAAAAAAAGGAAAAAAAAAAAAAATGTCATGTGGTAATGTGGACCGCAAATCAAGGCCCGAGGCTTTGTTTGTTTGTTTTCTTGTTTTGCTTTGTTTTTTTTCCCTTTGTGTGTGTTTTTTTTCTGCTAATAGGATTGTTTATTCGTTGTTTTATATTTTCATAATTCAAATATATGAGTAAAGTAAATTAACTGTTCATGAGGTGATATATATATAAATATATTACAGACTCAAAAACTTTACGAAAATTAACACAGAAAACCATACCAATAAATATAAAAGACAAACAACTGAACTGTTAATAGCATTGGGATATCAAACATTAACAAATCACTATATCACTATATCCACAAAAATCAACACTCTAAAAACACACATATTGAAACACATTCCACACATAACACAACATTCCATCAAC
>NC_061860.1:9837149-9847149 GCF_019202785.1 Penaeus chinensis
ACACACACACACACAGACAGACCACGGCCCGCCTCTCCCACCGGGCGCCCGATGCTGCGGCCATGGTCCCTGCGACACAGCTACCTCGACCGCACAGAGAGACGACCCGACGCGCACGACCTTGTAACACATTCGCTCTCCGCCTCCTGCAGAAGGGAAGCGGCCTGGCGTCTCAGAACAGAATGAATTAGGAAAACCTGCAGAAGGAGGGTCTCCTGAGGGCCTGGGCTAGCTGCGTTCTGATTGGCTGTCGCGGATTCTGGAGGGAAGGGAGATGGGAGAAGGAATAGGAGGAGGAAGGAGAGAGAGAAGAAGGTGTCTAACAGATTGAGAGAAAGTGAGGCATGTGTGTGTGTGTGTGTGTGCGCGTGTGTGTGTGTGTGCGGGTATTTACGTACACACACGCGCGCGGAGAGAATCTAGTATGTATTTATATATGTTTGCCTGGATTTATTTTTCAAATGTATTCACTTGTATGCCAACAACCGCATATAAAAGCAAATACTGGAACCCGTGTGTGCAAACATAATTATGCGCATACATACATACATACATACTTCATTCATTCATTCATTCATACTTGCATGCATACATACATAAGTCTGCCTCCATCCGCCCATCCATCAATCCACCCATCCATCCATCCGTCCATCCGTCCGTCCGTCCGTCCGTCCGTCCGTCCGTCCATCCATCCATCCATCCATCCATCCATCCATCCATCCATCCATCCATCCATCCATCCGTCCGTCCGTCCGTCCATCCATCTATCCATCCATCCATCCATCCATCCATCTATCTATCTATCTATCTATCTACCTATCCATCCATCTATCTATCTATCTACCCATCCATCCATCCATCCATCCATCCATCCATCCATCCATCCATCCATCCATCCATCCATCCATCCATCCATCCATCCATCCATCCATCAATCGTTTCATCGATCCATCCATCCATCCATCTACCCATCCACCCATCTACCCATCCACCCATCCAGGCATATATATACACATATATGAATACATGCGTATATGCATAGGAGTAAACTGTAGAGGGAGCGAGCGAGGGAGAGTGAGAGTGAGGGAGAGAGGGAGAGGGAGGGAGAGAGGGAGAGTGAGGGAGAAAGAGAGAGTGAAGGAGAGAGAGAGGGAGGGAGAGAGAGAGAGAAAGAAAAAGAGAGAGAGAGAGAAGGAGAGAGAGAGAGGTAGAGCGAGGGAGAGAGAGGAAGAGAAAGAGAGACATAAACAGAAACAGAAACAGAGACAGAGACAGACAGACAAAGAAAGAAAGAAACAGAATCAGGAACAAATGAGTCAGCTGATCGATGGTCACCCTCACCGATAGACACTTGAAGAGAAAGTGAGACGTACATGAAGCTGTTATGCGGAGGGAACTCGCCATCTCTGATCGGCGAGTCATGGTGGAGCCTCTCATCACTAACTCACACGCTCATGTACGCACGCACACGCATGCATATAAACACAGACGGGCATGCAGATAATCATCAATATGCTCACTGACACATGCAATGTAAGAAAATATGTATATACTCAATTATACACTACCATAGAGGCACGCGCACATTCACACGCACACGCAAACGCACGCACTCACGCACGCACACAAACGCGCGTGCTCATGGTGTCGATGACGTGGATTTTCAACTCTTACACACAGCCTCTCCTTCCTCTCCCTCCCCCCACTTACCTCCACCCATGACCCCCCCCCCTTGGCTGGTCCCCTGGTCCCCTTTCATTCTACCCTGACCCCACCCCCCCTACCAGGGAACCCATGCCCCCATTGCCTCCTGCCTCCCATCCTGCTCTCCCTTCCTCCTTCCTTCCTTCCCTCCCTCCTTACTTCTTTATTTCATGCCTTCCTTCCTTCCCTTTTTCCTTTCTTCCTTCCTTCCTCCCTTCCTTCCTTTCTTCCCTCCCTCCTTTCTTCCTTTTTTCCTCCCTTCCTTCCTTCCTTCCTCCCTTCCCTCCCTCCCTTCTTCCTTCCTTCCTTCCCTCCCTCCTTTCTTCCTTCCCTTCCTTCCTTCCTTCCTTCTTCCTTCCTTCCCTCCCTCCCTTCTTCCTTCCTTCCTTCCTTCCTTCCTTCCTTCCCCCTCGGTTCTCTCCTTCTTCTCTCCGCTCCCACAGTCCTTCTATCCCTGCCCTACTATCCCTCTATCCTTCTCTCTTCTTTCTCCCGCTTCCTTCCTCCCCTCACTATCCCTTTCTCCCTCTTCCTCCATTATCACCCCAATTCCTTCTCTTTTTTCTCCCCCTCCTCCCCTCCTTCTCTACCCCGAACATCTCCATCTCTTCCCCAATGCCCCCTACCATCCCCTCCCCTCTCCCCCTTATTCCCCTCTCCTCCCCTCCCTCTCCAACCACCCCTCTCTCCTGCAATCCTGTCTCCCCCTCCTTCCCCTTCTCTCCCTCCCCCTGCCTCCTCCTCCCTTCCTCTCCGTCCCCTCCTTCCCCTTCTCTCCTTCCACCTGCCTCCTCCTCCCTTCCTCTTCGTCCCCTCCTTCCCCTTCTCTCCTTCCCCCTGCCTCCTCCTCCCTTCCTCTCCACCCCCTCCTTCCCCCTCTCTCCCTCCCCCTGCCTCCTCCTCCCTTCCCCGCCGCCCCCTCCTTCTCCCTCTCTCCTCCTCCCTTCCTCTCTGCCCCCTCCTTCCCCTTCCCAAGCCCTGATCTGCCCCTTTCCCCCCTTCCCCCTCCTCTCCCTTGCCACCTCCACTCCGACCACCTCTCTCCTCCTTCCTTCCCCTCTATCCCCCTTCCCCTTCCCCTTCCTACCACTCCCCTACTATCCCCTCTCCCTCTACTCTCACCCATCCCCTTCCTCCTCCCTCCTAGCGCCCCCCTTCTTGCAATCTCACTCCCGTTATCCCCGTCAACCTCTCCCCTTCCCCCCCCCCTCCTCCTACTCCTTCCCCTGCAACCATACCCTCCTCCTCCCTTTAACCACTCTCACCCCTCTCTTCCCCTCCAACCATCCCTCTCTCCTCTCTTTTTTTCCTACCCTCCCTCTCTCCCTCTCTCCCTCCCCCCTCCCTTCCTCCTCCTCCTCCTTCTCTTCTCTCTTTCCCTCCCTCCCTCCTTCCACTCCTTCGCCTTCCCTCCCCCTACGCCTTCCCTCCTTCCTCCCCTTCACCTCCCCCTTCCCTTCCTCCCTCCTCCCTCTCCTTCCCCTCCCCCCCCTCCCTCCCTCCCTCCCTCCCTCTCCTTCCACCTCCCCCCTCCTCCCCTCCTTCCCTCCTTCCACCTTCCCCATCCCCCCTCCTACCCTCTTCTCCCTCCTTCCCTCTCTCCCTCCCTCCCTCCCTTCCTCCCCCTCCTTCCCCCTCCTTCCCCCTCCCCTCCCTCCCTCCCTCCCCCCTCCTTCACCTTCCCCCCTCCCTCTCCTTCCCTCCCTCCCTTCCCCCCCTCCTTTCACTTCCCTCCCTCCTTCACCTCCCCCCTCCCTCCCTCCCTTCCTCCCCTCCTTCCCTCCTCCCCCTCCTTCACCTCCCCCCTCCCTCCCTCCCTCCCCCCCCTCCTCCCCGTGCCACTTTTTACATCCCGCGAACCGTTCCTTGACATAATCGCGCGTTCCTCGCTTCGCCCTCCGACCTCGAGCTCTTCCTTGGCTCCTTCCTGCCTTCCTTCTCTTTGCTTTTTTTTTTTTGCTGGTTTTGTCCTTCTTGTTCTTCTTGTTCTTCTTTACTTCTTCGTGTTAATTCTTTCTTTTTCTTCTTTTCTGCTTCTTCTGCTTCACTTCTTCATCTTGTTTTTTCTTTTTCTTCTTTTCTTCTTTTCTTCTTCTTTCTTTATCTTCTTTTCCCCTTCTTGTTCATTTTCATTTCTTCTTTTTTTTTTTCTTTTTCTTCTATTCTTCATTTTGCTTCCACTCTGTTTTCCTTTCTTTTTACGTTTGCCATTCTCTTCTTCTGTACTCTCCTTTGCCCTATTTTATTTTTCTTCCACATTCCTCCCTTTCTTTTTGCTCTTTTTTCCCTTTCCCCTTTCCTCTCTCTTCCTTTGCTTTTCCCTTTCCCCTTCTCTCCCCCTTTTCATTTTCCTTTCTCTTCTTCTTTCCCTTTCCCACTCTCTTCTGTTCCCTTTCCTCTCTTTCATTTTGCGTTTGCCTCCCCCCCTTCTTCTTCTTTCCCTCTCCCACTCTCTTTTTTTCTCCTTTCCCCTCTCTTTCCTCCCCTCTTCTTCTTCCCCTTTCCATTTTCCCTTTTTTTCTCTTTCCCTTTCACCTCTCCCTTCTATATCCCCTTTCCCTTTACCTCACACCTCGTTCTACCATCTCTTTCCCTCTCCTCTCCTCTCCTCTTCCGCTTACCCTCTCCTTTACGTTCCCCTTCTCCCTTTTCCTCATTGACCACGCGTTAGCCTTCCCCTCTCCCTTCCCCCTTCTATCTCCCTTCCATATTTAGTCCTTCATCTTTCTCCTTCCTTATGTCTCCCTCTCACCTCCCTCCTTCGTTATTTCTCCTTCTCACCTTTCCTCTTCTTTCTCTTCCGTCACTATCCCTCTCATTCCCCCCCCCTCTCTCTCTTTCCTCTCATCCCCCTCCTTTCCCCTCTGCCCCATTTTTTCCCTTCACCCCCCGCCCCCCCCCCCCCCTTTCTCTTACTGGCTTCGAACTCTAACATTTCCGGGATGAATGTAACCTGAAGTAATATACGGATGCTCTGGTTTCGAAACACACATATACACGCACGCACACACACACACACACACACACACACACACACACACACACACACACACACAAAGACACACACTCACAAACATACATACACATACATAAACTCACACACACGCACACACACACACACTGACACTCAAACACTCAAATACTCACACACACACACACACACACACACACACACACACACACATACTCGCTCAAACGAACACAAACGCAAAAACAATGCACATACAAAGCACATATAATCCCCATTGCACATTGTTTTCCAAATCTGCCCCCTCCCCCCCCCCCCCCTTTAAACTACCATTAAACCCTTAAACGAAATCTCACTCATACACCCGTACACTCACCCTTCTATTTCGCTTCTTCCATCTACGCACACTTCACCCTAACCAGGAAGTGCGTATCTCCCTACCCTGTAGTGTGACCAAGGACTAGTTACTAGTTACCAGGACCGACCGGTATCTTCCTGTAGGCTATGGGCTACTGGGAGAGTCAGTGACGGGATAGGCCTATAATAGCGCGTCGATTGCGTCATCGTCAAGGGAATTTCAATCAGCTGATCCTGCGTATTAGTTTTATGTGTACACTGCATATATGTATGTGTATTTTATGTACTTATATAGCTTTACAAACGGACTTTATGTATTTGTGATGTATTTTTAATTTGGTATTTGTGTATATATGCATGTATATTCTAATTTGTTTTATTTACAGTTTGTGTATTCTGTGACCTTTAATGTATGTGTATATGTATACATTCTGTATATATGCATATGTCATTGTATGTCTTTGTACATCTATGTGTAGTCTGTGTACTTATGCATGTGTCTGTGCATGTGTCTGTATATACCTGTGTATTTTATGTATCTGTACATACACATGTGTGTATTCTCAATAACGTTCTTGATTATAAGCGACTCGAAGTAAAAAAAGAAAGACAAAAAAAAAAAAAAAAAAAAAACAGAGGTCATAAGGTTAAGAACTGGATTTTCTCGAAATGACGCGGCTGACATTCAGTAGCCGGCGGGGGGGGGGGGGGGGGTATAGGAGGAACAGGTGAGGATGGAGGAGGAGGGGGGGGGTAGGATTAGAGGGGTAGGGGGAGGGAAGTGAGGGTGGAGGATAGGGGTTAGGTTGGGGGTGGGGGAAGGTAGCGATGAGGTTGGAGGACGTGAGGGGGGGGGAGGGGGGGGTTAGAGGGGGTAGAGGTGAGGGGGGGAGAGGGACCTTGATTAGCTTTGTTCTATGGCTGTGTAGGAAGGAAGGGAAAAAGGAAAGAAGGAAGGGAGGAGGGAGGAAAGGAAGGAGAGAAGGGAAAAAGGAAGGAAGAAGAGAAGGAAAGAAGGAAGGAAGGAAAGAAGGAAGGAAGGAAGAAAGGAAGGAAGGGAGGAAGGAAGGGAGGAAGGAAGGAAAGGAAGAAGGAAGAGGGAAGGAAGGAAGGAGGGAACGAAGGAAGGGAAAAAGGAAAGAAGGAAGGAAGGAAGGAAGGAGGGAACGAAAGAAGGGAGGAAGGAGGGAGGGAACGAGGGAAAGAAGGAAGGAAGGAAGGAAGGAATGGAGGAAGAATGGAAGAAAGGAAGGAAGGGAAAAAGGAAGGAAGGAAGGGAAGAAGGAAGGGGAGAAGGAAGGAAGGGGAGAAGGAAGGAGGGGAGGAATGAAGGAAGAAAGGAAGGAAGGGATGGAGGAAGGAAGGAGGGAAGGAAGGAAGGAGGGAACGAAGGAAGGGAAAAAGGAAAGAAGGAAGGAAGGAAGGAAGGAGGGAACGAAGGAAGGGAGGAAGGAAGGAGGGAACGAAGGAAAGAAGGAAGGAAGGAAGGAAGGAATGGAGGAAGAATGGAAGAAAGGAAGGAAGGGAAAAAGGAAGGAAGGAAGGGAAGAAGGAAGGAGGGAAGGAAGGGGAGAAGGAAGGAGGGGAGGAAGGAAGGAAGGAAGGAAGGAAGGAAGAAAGGAAGGAAGGGATGGAGGAAGGAAGGATGGAAGGGAAGAAGGAAGGAGGGAAGGAGGGAACGAAGGAAGGGAAAAAGGAAAGAAGGAAGGAAGTAAGGAAGGAACGAACGAACGAAAGAAGGGAGGAAGGAAGGAGGGAACGAAGGAAAGAAGGAAGATAGGAAGGAAGGAATGGAGGAAGAATGGAAGAAAGGAAGGAAGGGATAAGGGAAGGAAGGAACGGAAGAAAGAAGGAAGGAAGGAAGGAAGGAAGGAAGGAAGGAAGGAAGGAAAGGGAACAGGTACACGGAGATTGAACAGAAAGGAAATATTTGATCATTCACACCCTCCCAGCCGCACAGACACACATATATATATAGATATATAGATAGAACAAACCGATAGATAGCTTAACAGATATAGATACAGATATAGGCAGGTAGATAAATAGATATAGGTAGGTACACAGACACACACACACACGCACACACACAAACACACACACACACACAAACACATAAACACACAAACACACACACACACACACACACACACACAAACACACACAAACACACACAAACAAACACACACACACACAAACACACACAAACACAAACAAAAACATACACAAACACGCACATACACAGAGTCAACCCCACAACCACAACCCCGCTCAAGAAAACAATAACTCCAAGGCTGCGTTCGATAAAATCAATGATAATGTTTATAATACTGACGATCGAGGAAAATACGGGGGCAGCGCTGACCTCCTTCTTGGGGTCACGATTCTGGCGCGGCGTGAGGGGTTGTGGAGGTTGTGGAAGGGGGAGAGGGGAGAGGGAGAGGGGGGAGGGGGGGTGGAAGGGGGAGGGGAGGTGGAAGGGAGGGAGGGGAGGGGGAGAGGGGGGAGGGGAGAGGGGGAGGTGATTGGGGAAGGGGGGAAGGGGAGGGGAATGGGGGGAAGGGGAGGGGGAAGGGGTTGTGTAAGGGGGAGAGGGGAGGGGAAAGGGGTTGTGGAAGGGGGGAGAGGAGAGGGAATGGGATGTGGAAGGGGAGAGGGGAGGGGGAAGGGGTTGTGGAAGGGGGGAGGGGTTGTGGAAGAGGGGAAAGGGAGGGGAAGGGGTTGTGGAAGGGGGGAGGGGAGGGGGAAGGGGTTGTGGAAGGTGGAGGGGAGGGGGAAGGAGTTGTGGAAGGGGGGGGGGGAGGGAGAGGGTGTGGAAGGGGGAGAGGGGAGGGGGAAGGAGTTGTGGAAGGGGGAGAGGAAAGGAGGAGGGGGTTGTTAAAGGGGGAGGGGAGGGTGAAGGTGTGGAAGGGGGAGAGGGGAGGGGGAGGGGTTGTGGAAAGGGGGAGGGGAGGGTGAAAGAGAGGGGGGGTTGTAGAGGTTATCGGGGAGAAAAAAAGGAGGTGTGGGGTTGTAGAGGTTGTGGGAGAGAGGAAAGGGAAGGAGGAGTGTGGAGGGGGAGAGGAGGTTGTAGGTGAGAGGTGGGTGGGTTGTGAGAGGGGAGAGGGGAAGGGTGGTAGAGGGGTCGTGGAAGGAGAGATGGAGGAAGGGGAAATGAGGGAAACGAATAGAGGAAGGGGACATGAATGGGAAATGACGGGAAAGGGAAGTGAAAGAATTCGAAATAATGGTGATAGGGAACCAGGAAGAAGATGGAGAACAGGAAGAAAGGGTAATACAAAAGAAATAGGAAGAAGGAACAGCTCAGTTTCAGGGAAAGGGGGAAGGAGCAGGAGTTCAAAGGGGTGGGATGGGGGGTAGGGGGGGGGCCAGAAATGGGGCTTGGCGACCTCGAACTAGCTAGATCAAGGGGAAAGGGGAGGGGAGGTGGGAGGGGGAAAGGGGGGGTCTAATCAACGAAAACGCGGGGGTCAACTCCAGGAGGTATTACGATGGAAGGAAGGGGAGGGGGGGGGGGGGGAGGGCATAGGGAGGGGCACGAGGGACAGAGGGGGCAGAGAAGAGGGAGAGGGGGAGCGGCCCATGGAAAGCAGAAGAAGGCATAGGGGGAGAAAAGTGGAGCAGAGAAGTAGCGGAAGGCTGAGGAGAGAGAGAAAATGAGAGAGAATGAGAGAGAGAGAAAGAGAGAGAGAGAGACAATCAGAGATAGAGAGATACATAGATAGATAGAGAGAGAGAATAAGAGAGAGAGAATGAGAGAAGGAGAATTAGAGAGAGAGAGAATTAGAAAGAGAGAGAGAGAGAGAGAGAGAGAGAGAGAGAGAGAGAGAGAGAGAGAGAGAGAGAGAGAGAGAGAGAGAGAGAGAGAGAGCCAGAGAAAACCAGAAAGAAAGTGATGGATACAGAGACAAAGGAGTAAGAAGAAAACTCAGAGACAGAAGGACAGAGAGAGAGAGAGAGAGAGAGAGAGAGAGAGAGAGAGAGAGAGAGAGAGAGAGAGAGAGAGAGAGAGAGAGAGAGAGAGAGAGAGAGAGAGAGAGAGAGAGAAACAGCCATCCAGCCAGACAGACAAACAGAACCAGAGACAGAAACACAAACTAAAAGAAAGAGATTGAACTCGAGAGGGAAAGGCAATACACCTCCCCCCCTCGTCCCTCCCCAGCCAGACTCCTCCCACCTTCACCCTCCCTTCGTCCCTCCCCCGCCAGACACCCCCCCCCCCCCCCCCCCGTGCTCCCGAAGGCCGAATCAGGAGTCGGAAGGAACGTAAGAGCGTGTGAAAGAACGAGCACGAGCGTGATCGAACGGACCCACAACTACCTCGTGCGTGCGTGTGTGCGTGCGTGCGTGCGCTCGCTTCCCTCCCCCCCCTTCCCCTCTTCCCCCATCCCTTTTTGCGTGCACGAACCGACCTGGAAAGCCACAAGAGTTTTCCGTATCTGCAAACGCCCGAACGCGCACGCAAGGTGAAAATCACAGGTAGAAGCATATGCTTACATATACTTGTATGTGCGAGAGAAGATAAATTAATCTCGACTCAGGTAAAGAATAATTTCATAATAGTAATACTAATAGTAGTAGCAGTAGCAGTTGTACTAGTAGTAGTGGTAATAGTAGTTTTAGAGCTAGTAGTAGTAGTAGTAGTAGTAGTTTTAGAAGTAGTAGTAGTAGTAATAGTAGTTTTAGAAGTAGTAGTAGTAGTTTTAGAAGTAGTAGTAGTAGCAGTGGTAGTAACAGTTATAGTAGTTTAGTAATAGTAGCTGTAGTAGAAATAGTAGTAGTAGCAGGAGGAATATATGGTATCAGTAAGTGTTATAGTAGTAGTAGCAGTAGCTGTAACAATAGCAGTGGTAGAAGCAGTAAATATGAGAACAATGAGAACAACAAAACAACTAAAATGATAAACGTTAAACATACACATACATTAAATAATATCAAACACATTCCTTCCAGCTCATTAAACAGCTGATC
>NC_061860.1:9859649-9862149 GCF_019202785.1 Penaeus chinensis
AATCAATGCAATTCAAGGCTTGAGTTAAATCTTAACGAAAAGAAATGAATTTATTAACTGGTAATTATCAATGCAATCGGATAAAATTACTATATCAAAGAGTGTGTGAAACAGAAAACAGATAAGATATTATTATTTTTCTTACAGTTTACGTACAACTAGACAGTTATGACTCACTGTTGATTGATTATCAGTCATAAAACTTAGTAAAAACAAAGTTAACAGCATTCAGAGCTGCATTATATCTTAATGAATCAAATATTATTAATTAAAAGGGGAATTATTATAAAAGCAATTAATAATTTGATATGCCAAAGCTAATGAATCAATTAGATATACAGAGAGAATAATGTAATACTGAATTAAATATTATTCCAAATGAATAATGACCATAAGTAAAACAAAGAGTTCATTATAATAATAATAATAAGGGAATTAATCAAACATCAAACAAGTAAAAGTAATAATCACGAAAAATGCAACTACTTATTTTACTAGGTTTACAAACTAACCTATTTCCAATAACTATTATTAAAGATACTAACACAATATTGCCACAACTTCATTTAATTTTGATAAAGTTGTTTCATTCCATCTTCATAAAAATCTTCACTTCCCAAATATTAACTTTTTTTTTTCTCCAGAATATCACTCTCATGTTACTATCTCCCAGTTATATCTCTTAAACACTGTGTTCCAACAGTATGGTACACTTCATCACGTTAAACAAGCTTACCTGGATGAACTGCCGAATGAACATGGCTACTGGACGCTACTCCGAAACTGCAACTTCCCTTACTGAACGTCTTTTTATTTTCGATATGGGGCTCATCCTTCCTTTGCTAGTTATCATTTGATTATTTCTTATAGTTGGAGAGATACCTGCATCAAGGCTTTTCTGTGTCCTGGTAAAGTTTTAACACTGTTTTTACCGCTTTTAACTTTTCCTACCTTCCGAGTTAATTTCTTGTTCCAAGGGTGATACATTATGATCTATATCGGCTGGAACTGCTTTATTGCTTTGCACTCGTGATCTCTTTATTTGCTTCAGCTGGTCCATTACCCTCTGTCATCATGAGTTCGCCACATTTAGTCATAGGGCGCTTCTGTTGTTTTCAAGTGCATCTTGTCCTGTAGACCGTAGTTTTTGTATGGAATCTGTTTCGGGCCCTCGCGATGCTATTCTGTTTTTGAATTCTCCTCCCAGATTGTTTATTTCATCCGTTATATAACATCCGCTTATCCGTCGTGTTCGCGTGTTATTGACTAAGCCTTCGAGTGTCTGCGACATTCCTCCTCATCTCCCTCTTTCTCGTCCTCCTCCTCCTTCCCCTCCTCCTTCTTCTCCTTATCCACCTCCTCCTTATCAAGCAAAAAGCAGAAGAAAAAAAAAGTTACGAAACGAAAAAAACGAAAAAAAAAAAAATGAAAATAAAAACCGAGGTTATGGTTATCTGTGCTAATTGCTATGATGAAACAGGGTGGTTTCCTTGCACTCGCCTGACTGTTTGAATGTTTAGGCGAGTTTTTTTTTTGACTGTCTGTTTCTTTGTCTGTCGTTTTCTTCCTGCGTTTGTCTGCCAGCCTGCCTGTCTGTCTGTCTCTGTCTCTGTCTCTTTCTCTGTCTGTCTGTCTTTCTCTCTCTCTCTCTCTCTCTCTCTCTCTCTCTCTCTCTCTCTCTCTCTCTCTCTCTCTCTCTCTCTCTCTCTCTCTCTCTCTCTCTCTCTCTCTCTCTCTCTCTCTCTCTCATCATTGTTTATTTATTTATTCATTATTCTTTTAATTGCTTCTTCACTTACTTATTCTAAGGGTGAGCCGCCTTCGCTCTCGTTATGCATATTTACTCCCAAGCATACAATGGCGTGTAAACAAAATTCCATTATTTCTAAAGACCGTAAAATTGATTCGAAATCATGTCCAAATCTAGATATTTATTTAAAGTAGGAAGTTAGAAAGGAGGAGGAGGAGGAGGAGGAGGAAGAGAGGATGATGAAAGAGAAGAAGAAAGAGAAGAAAGGGGGAAAGGAAGAAGAAAGAGAAGAAGAAAAATACAAAGAAGAAAAAGAAGAAGAGGAGGAAAATAGTAGAAGAAGAAGTAGAAAGAAAAGTGAAAAAAAGGAGAAGAAAGAAGAAAAGAAGAAAGAGGAGGAACAGGAAGAAAACGAAAGAAAAAGAAAGAAGTCGAAGTAAAAAAAAAAAAAAGAAAAAATCTTACACCAAAGAATTCGGCTCATACACATACCCCCCCTTCTTCTCTTAACCCCCCCCCCCACACGCCCACAACCAGCTTGCATGTATCCACCCACATTCACGCCCACAGCCACGCCACGCCCATCAGCCAGCACTAGAATAGGGCGTAGGTTAGTGAGTAGGGGAGGTAGGGGTATAGGGTGGGGGTAGGGGGGTTGTTGTGGGGTCACTGCAGCTGCTTCTTGAGATTCATTGTTTTGAATAATTAAGATGGCACTTCGTACCCACCTTGGCCCTCCCTACCCCTCCC
>NC_061860.1:9864649-9869649 GCF_019202785.1 Penaeus chinensis
CACCCCTCCCCCACTCCCCCCCCCAAAAAAAAATGATAATTAAGGGCGAATATTCGAAACAAAAAATATAAGGATGGCAAGAAGAACAAACAAACAAAAAAACAAAGAAAACGAATAAGAACCGAAGTAGCGAAAAGAAAAACGAAGAAAGCGAAGAATGAAAACAAAAAAGAAAACGAAGAAGGAAAGAGAACAAATGAAGGAAAGCAAATAACGAAGAACACGAAGCAGGAAAACGAAGAAAACGAAGGAGGAAAGCGAAAAAAATGAAGAAAACGTAGAAGGAATGCAAAAAAAAAAAAAAAAAATGAAAACGAAGGAATGCGAAAAAACGAAGGAAATAAAAACCGAAAACGAAGAAGGAACACGAAAAAAAAAACAACGAAGAAGGCAAGCGAAAAAACGAAGAAAACGTAGAAGGAAAGCGAAAAAACAAGAAAACGAAGAAGGAAAATGAAAAATAAAGAAGGCAAGCAGAAAAACGAAGAAAACGTAGAAGGAAAGCGAAAAAACCAAGAAAACGAAGAAGGAAAGCAAAAAAAAAAAAAAAAAAAAGACAAGGGAGTAAGAAAACGAAGAAGGAAATAAAAACGGAAGACGAAGAAGGGAAACGAAAAACGAACAAAACGAAGAAGGAAAATGAAAAAAAAATTGAAGAAAACGAAGAAAGAAAACGAAGAGAAAAAACAAAGAAGGAAAGCGAAAAAACGAAGAAAACGAAGAAGGAAAGCGAAAAAACGAAGAAAACAAAGAAGGAAAACAAAGAAGGAAAGCGAAAAACGAAGCAAACGAAGAAGGAAAGCGAAAAAACGAAGAAAACCAAGAAGGAAAGCGAAAAAAGAAGAAAACGAAGAAGGAAAACGAAGAAAACGAAGAAGGAAAACGAAGAAGGAAAGCGAAAAACGAAGAAGGAAAACGCGTTTCTGAGCGCCCCCCCCCCCTCCCGCCTCCGCCGAAACCCGATATCGAGGCAAAAACCGCGCCCCTACGACCAATGAAAATTATAATCAAATGCAAAATTAATTATAGAATAGAATAACAAATAATATAAAAAAGTTCAGGGCATTTTAGTGTCTTCTAGATAGAATTGTAAAGATTATTCATTTATTATTTTTTTGATGTTTTGTTTGTCTTATGTCTGTTTGGCAACTATGTCTTTTTTTTTGTTTTTGTTTTTTTGTTCCTTCTTAAGTTTATTGTTGTTGTTGTTGTTATCATTATTATCGTTATTATTATTATTGTTATTATCATCTTTCTTTCTTTATTTTTTCACTTCCTTCCTTTATCTTTTTCTTTCTTTCTTTCTCTATTTCTTCTTGTGTGTTTTTCTTGTTTTATTTCGTATATTTTCTTCTTATTGTTTTTCTACCTGTTTTTTTTTAATTTAATTTTCCTTCCTCCTTCCTTCGTCTTCCTTCCCTTTTTCATTCCATTTTCCCCTATGTCCTTTTTTATCTATTTATTAAGCTTCCACTTTCTAGCATCTTATTTTCTCATTTGTCTCTCTTATTATTGTTTCATAATTTACGGTAATAATGAAATGGATCTTGATAATTATAGTGATAAAAGACGATGATAATGAAAAAAATAGTAATAACAAGAAAACGCAAAGATCATCATTCGCGGCAATATAATGATAAACCAATTCTTGCGATTGAGGGTACGACTCATTTATCTATCTATCTGTCTATCTGTCTATCTGCTGTTTATATGTATTTTTTCCTTTCTTTCTTTCTTTCTTTCTTTCTTACTTTCTTCCTCTTCTGTTGTTTTTTTCTTTCTCTCGTCTAATTTTTTTCTCTGTTTTTTTTTTCTTCTATTTTCTCTCTTTTTATTTTATTTTGATTTATTATTATTATTATTATTATTATTATTATTATTATTATTATTATTATTATTATTATTATAATTATTATTATTATTATTATACTATTATTATTATTATTATTATTATTATTATTATTATTATTTTCATTATTATTATTATCATTATTATTATTATCATTATTATTATTATTATTATTATCATTATTATTATTATTATTTTCATTATTTTTACGAATGCAAAATTAAATTAAAATCAAGATAAAAAAAATACCTTTTGATTATCGATGAATATAGACTTTGATTATCGTCATTATTCAATGATTACATTTTTGTCTTGTTCCTTTCTGTTCATGAGGAAATTCTTATCTTTCTCTCTCTTTTCCTCTTTTTTTTTTTGCTCTTCCTTTCCTCTCCCCCACTTCCCTTTTCTCTTCTCTTTCTCCTCTCCTCCCCTTCCCTCTTTCTCCTCTTCCCCTTTATCCTCTCTTCCTCCTCTCCTCCCCTTCCCTCTTTCTCCTCTTCCCTTTTCTCCTCTCTTTCTCCTCTCCCCCCCCCCCCCCCCACGCCCTCCGCCGCCGCCGCCGTCAGATCCGAGAAGGCCAAGGTCGGTGGGGGGTGGGGGGGGAGGGGGCGCTCAAGGCCGTAGCGATCCCCCTTTCCCTCCTTCCCCCCCCACTCCCTCCTTCGACTCTCTCTCTCTCTCTTTCTCTCTCTCTCTCTGCGTCTTTCGCCCCTTCATTGACTCATCTCTCCCCTTCTATCCCCCTTCCAACCCTGTCCTCTCCCTCTCTCCTCCTTCCCTGCATATCTCCGTCTCCCCCTTTCCCCCTCTCTCTCCCCTTCCTATCCTCCCTCCCTCTCGGCGTCTCTCCCTCTCGCTCTCCCCCCACCCCTCCCTCCCTGCTCCCTGCTCCCTCCTCCCCTCCCTCCCTGCCCCCACCCCCTACCACCTCCTCCCCTTCCCTCCCTCCCTCCCTCCCTGCATCTCTCCCTCACCCCCCCCCCCCTCCTCCCTCGACTCCGCCCTCGAAGGTTCGCTCCCGACACGCCTTCCGAAGCTGTGCCATGCGCTTCGGGTTAGGATTTTGTTTCTAGGCCCTTGCGCAAGTCTCCTCTCTTTTTTCTCTCTTTTTTAATTTTCGTTTTTGTTTTTTTTGTTTTTTTTGTTTTTTTTTCTTTCTCTTTCTCTATCTCTCTCTCTCTCTCTCTCTCTCTTTCTATCTCTCTCTCTCTCTCTCTCTCTCTCTCCCTCTCTCTCTCTCTCTCTCTCTCTCTCTCCCTCCCCCTCCCTCTCTCTCTCTCTCTCTCTCTCTCTCTCTCTCTCTCTCTCTCTCTCTCTCTCCCTCCCCCTCCCTCTCTCTCTCTCTCTCTCTCTCCCTCCCCCTTTCTCTCTCTCTCTGTCTCTCTCTCTTTCTCTCCCTCCTTCCCTCCACCCCCCCCCCCCCTCTCTCTCTCCCTCTCTCTCTCTATCAAACTCTATCTATCTATCTATCTATCTATCTATCTCGTCCGCTCTAACACACTAACCTGTATTTTCCTACGTTAGTTTGTATATTTATATCCTGTGCATGTCTGTGCGTTTGTCCCTGTGTGTATTTGTGTGCGTGTTTGTCCCTGAGTGTATTTATGTGTGT
Organism: Penaeus chinensis; assembly: GCF_019202785.1. Lineage (NCBI taxonomy): Eukaryota > Metazoa > Arthropoda > Malacostraca > Decapoda > Penaeidae > Penaeus > Penaeus chinensis. The sequence goes on from NC_061860.1 coordinate 9,868,111, forward strand.
GTATGTCCTTGTGTGAATTTGTGTGCGCGAATGTCCCTGCATGTGTATGTGTGTTCGTTGTCCCTGTGCGTATTTGTGTGTGCGTTTATCCCCGTATTTGTGTGTGCGTTTGTTCCTATCCGAGTGTGTATTTGTGCGTCCGTGTATTTGTCTGCACGTTTGTCCATGTATGTTTGTCCCTGTATGTATTTGTATGTGTGTTTGATCCTGTGTGTATTTGTGAGTGCGTTTGTCCCTGTGTGTATTTCTGTATGCGTTTGTATCTGTGTGTATTTTTATGTGCGTTGTTCCTGTGTATATTTGCATGTGCGTTTGCCCCTGTGTATATTTATCTATGCGTTTGGCCGTGTCCGTGTGTGTATTTGTGCGTGCGTGCAGATATATGTACGTTTGTCCTTGCCCGTGTGTGTATTTGTGCGTGAGTGTTTATTTTGTGGCCCGGGTATTTATGAAATGTGGACAACTATGATCAAATATTCTTTCCTCGAACTAGATGAAAATCAGCTTCGTCATTGTATTGGTATTGTGTTCACTTCGTAGAAAATCATATAAAAAGGCGTCAGCGTTTTTGTAGAGTTCTATTGAGAATTCCAGAGGTTAAATAATGATTTAATTGAGGAGGCAAAATAACAGGAATATATGCCTAAAAACGTACGCACACATCATTACACACACACACTCAAAAAAAAAAAAAAAAAAAAAAAAAAATACACACGTACATATAAATACGTTTGTGTATTTATATGCATAAAGACACACACACATACACACAGAAACAGAGAAAGGCAGAGAGAGAGAGAGAGAGAGAGAGAGAGAGAGAGAGAGAGAGAGAGAGAGAGAGAGAGAGAGAGAGAGAGAATGAGAGAGAGATTTCTTCCTTGAAAATTAACAAATGGTTGATTTTATTTCGAGAAGATGAGCCAGAAGAAAAATAGAGAAAGAAGTGATAACAGCAACAATAATAATAACACTACTACTACTACTGCTACCAATGATAATAATGATAATAATAATAACAATGATAATAATAATGACAATAAAAATAATGATTATAATAATAATAAAATGTTTAATAATAATCATAATAATGATGATAATGATAATAATAAATAATGATAATAATCATGGTTAATAGTAATAATGATAATAATTATAATGATAATAGCAATGATAATACTACTACTACTACTAATAATAATAATAAAAATAAAGATAATAATATTAATATTGACGATGGTAAGCGAGAGAGAGAGAGAGAGAGAGAGAGAGAGAGAGAGAGAGAGAGAGAGAGAGAGAGAGAGAGAGAGAGAGAGAGAGAGAGAGAGAGAGAGATTGACACATAGGCAAATAGAATGTGAGAAAGAAAGATACATAGATGGATAGTAAGATAGATAGATAGCAAGATAGACAGATAGACAAAAAGATAGATAGATAGAGAGAGATTGATTGATATAGATATATAGACAGATAGACAAAATCTCTGATACAGCCCCTTTCTCAAGATTCTCCATCCACAATATTGCAAACATGCATGAAAAT
>NC_061860.1:9874649-9882149 GCF_019202785.1 Penaeus chinensis
AAGTAAGTGGATGAGTAAGTAAGTGGATGAGTAAGTAAGTGGATGAGTTAGTAAGTGGATGAGTAAGTAAGTGGATGAGTAAGTAAGTGGATGAGTAAGTAAGTGGATGAGTAAGTAAGTGGATGAGTAAGTAAGTGGATGAGTAAGTAAGTGGATGAGTAAGTAAATGGATGAATAAGTAAGTGGATGAGTAAGTATACGGATGAGTAAATAGAAACGGTTAGAAGTTGTCGATGGCTAGCGGGCGGGCGGGCGGGCGGGCGGGCGGGCGGGCGTGGGTGGGTGGGTGTGGCAGCTCCACTGACCTTGACCCAAAAACGCCCACCCACCCGAGGGACAGCCCAGCGCACTGATACACGAGCCGTAATTATGGCGTAGGCCGTGTTGCCATCGCGTGGTCACTAAATAGGATGAGGAGGAGCCACTATGGAGAAGAAGAAGAAGAAGAAAAAAAAACGGAAATGAAGATAAAGAAAATGGAGAGATAATAATAACAATAATGTAAAAAATAGTAGTAACAATAATAATGATAGTATTGATGATAACAATGATAATGATAAGAAATGAAACAATAAAAATAATGATAACGATAATAATAAAGATAATGATTATGGTTATGATCATATTTATTATAATAATGTTATCGACAATAATAATAATTATGACAATAATGATAATGGCAATGATAGTAATAATAATAACAATAATAATAATAATAATAATAATGATAATGATAATAATAATGATAAAAATAAAAAAATAATAATAATAATATCAATAATTATAATAATTGTAGTAATGGTAATAACAATAATACTGATAATAATAATAATAATAATAATAGTAATGATAATAATAATAATAATAATAATAACAACAGAAGTAATAATCATTAAGATAATGTTAATAATAATGATAATGATGAGGAAAATAATATTAAACATGATGATAATAATGATAATATCAATAATAAAAGTAATTGTAGAAGTGATAACAATAATAATGATAATAGTAATAATAATAATAACAATAATAGCAATAATAATAATAATGGTAGTAGTATTAGTAGTGGTAATAGTAACAAAAATAATGAGGGTAATAATAATAATAATGATAATAATAATGATAATGATAATAATAATAATAATAATGATAATAATGATAATAATGATAATAATAATAATGATAATAATAATAATGATAATAATGATAATAATAATAATAATAATAATAATAATAATGATAATAATAATAATGATATTAATAATAATGATAATGATAATGATAATAATAATAATAATATTGATAATAATAATAATTATTATAATTATAATTATAATTATAATTATAATTAAAATTATAATTATGATAATGATAATGATAATGATAATGATAACAACAATATTACTGATGATGATAATAATAATAATGATAATAATAATAATAATAATAATAATAATAATAATAACAGCAATAATAATTACAATAATAATAATAATGATAACAATGATAATAATAATGATAACAATTATAATAATAATGATAATGAACATGAAAACAGTAACAATAATAGTGATAATAATAATAATACCAATAATAATAATAATAATAATAATAATAATAATAATAATAATAATAATAATGATAATAATAACAATAATAAAGTAGTCATAAAATGCATCACCCAAAATCAGATGTAGATCGACTATATGTACCAAGAAATAGAGGAGGAAGAGGTATGATTCAACTGAAGCTATTGTACAAAACCTCTACTATAGGACTTTCGCAGTACTTAAATAATGCAAATGACTGGATGCTTCAATTAGTTAACTTGCACGAAAACGGCAAAGAATTACACTCTGTTACAAAAGAATCTAAACAATTTTCTAGCGAATTGAGTCATGAAATTGAAAATGACAACCTTCTAACACCAACTGAGAATGCCCGTAAAACAAAGAAAATGGCTAAAAATATCGGTGTGAAGCAGCTAGAATCCCGATGGCAAGAAAAGCCTCTCCATGGACAGTTCGCATCTCGAGCTAAAAATGCTGATGTTGATGAAAACGCAACCCATCAGTGGCTGAGAAGCTCTGGACTGAAAGGGGAAACAGAGGGTTTTATTCTTGCTGCTCAGGATCAGAGCTTGTTCACTCGAAACTATCAGGCAAATGTCTGAACATGAAAACAGTAACAATAATAGTGATAATAATACTAATATGCTGACCCAAAATCTCGGTTTTGTGAGGAGAAAACAGAAACCATTGACCACTTTGTCTCTGGCTGCTCTATCCTAACGCCAGATGAGTACAAAAACCGCCATGACAGGATTGGAAAATACCTGCATTGGAAGAGCTGCAAACATTTTTCTGTGAACACACATAGTAACTGGTATGAACACCACCCAGAATCAGTTACAGAGGGACAAGATTTCACAATCCTATGGGACTATCGCACGGTACAGGCCAATCGTCCAGACATAGTCATTAAGGACAAGAAAAATAACACCTACCTTCTCATAGACATGAGTGTGCCATCAGACAGAAATGTTTCTTCAAAAGTGTATGGAAAGCTTGCAAAATATAAGGATTTAGAAATCGAAATTGAAAAGATGTTGCACCTAAAAACTAAAACCTAGCCCTGCTGTAATTCGTGCATTGGGCCTGTAAAGAAAGGAACGAATCAATATGTGGAGAAAATACCAAAGAGATCCATCACTACAGGAAATTCAAAAAATAGTACTGAACAACACGGCACATGTTTTAAAAAGAGCAACGAGCATCTAAATAAACATCATCCTTTGATTGTTTTACTTTTTGTTATTTTTTATCCTTGATTTTTTTTACTTAACAGTTGACTTCTTATTTCACTCACCCAAGCGTCACTGGTTGTGACCCGCTGTTTGATCTTAAAACGCATTTCAAATAAACCTGATCACAATAATGATAATAATAATAATAATGATTATGATAATAATAATAATGATAATAATAATAATAATAATAATGATAATGATAATAATAATAATGATAATAATAATAATAATGATAATAATAATGATAATAATAATAATAATGATAATGATAATGATAATGATAATAATGATAATAATAATAATAATATAATGATAATGATAATGATAATAATGATAATAATAATAATGATAATGATAATGATAATAATAATAATGATAATAATAATAATAATGATAATAATAATAATGATAATAATAATAATAATGATAATGATAATGATAATAATAATGATAATAATAAGAATGATAATAATAATAATGATAATGATTATAATGATAATAAATATATTGCTGATGATAATGATAATGATAATAATAATGATAATGATAATGATAATGATAATGGTAATGGTAATGGTAATGGTAATGATAATGATAATGATAATGATAATGATAATGATAATGATAATGATAATGATCTACTACTACTATTAATAATAATAATGATGATGATGATATTAACAGTAATAACAATGATAATAATAATGATAATGAACTTGAAAACACTAACAATAATAGTGATAATAATAACAATAATGACAATAATAATAATAACAACAACAAAAACAGTAATGAAAATAATGAGAACAATAATGATAATAACAATAATGAATAAATATAAGGATATTTATGTTAATAACAATGATGATAATTATGATAATAATGATAATAATAATAACAATAATAATAATACTAATACTAATACTAATAATAGTAATAATAATAATAGTAATAACAAAAATAGTAATAATAATAATAGTAATAATAATAATAGTAATAATCATAATAGTAATAATAATAATAGTAATAATAATAATAGTAAAAATAATAATAGTAATAATACTAATACTAATACTAATAATAGTAATAATAATAATAGTAATAATAATAATAGTAATAATAATAATAGTAATAATAATAATAGTAATAATAATAATAGTAATAATAATAATAGTAATAATAATAATAGTAATAATAATAATAGTGATAATGATAATAGTGATAATAATAATAGTACTAATAATAATAGTAATAATAATAATAGTAATAGTAATACTAATAATAGTAATAGTAATAATAGTAATAATAATAATAGTAATAATAATAATAGTAATAATCATAATCAATCATCATCATCATCAATAGTATTAGTAGTAGCAAAAATAATAACAATAGTGATAATGATGGCAATAAAAATGTCAAAGATCAAGAAAATAATGATACATATAAAGGTGATGATGTCGATAATGGTAGCAATGATAGTAATAAAATACTAATGTCAAATATAATCATAATATTATCATCAAAAGTAAACACACACACACACACACACACACACACACACACACACACACACACACACACACACACACACACACACACACACACACTCACACATACACACAAATACATACATACATACATACACATACACATGCACACACACAGACGCACACATACATATATATGTGTCTGTGTGTACTCATTAAACATGCATATATAAAAAATCCTCTTCATATAAATATGTATATGTAGGTGACGGAGTGTGAGAAGCGCCTAACGAGGAGCATCAGAGAATGGCGAGAGCAGAAACAAATTAAGGAAAAAGATCCCCTATTATTATGAGTGAAAAGCTCAGTGATAAGAATAACTTTTTTCTCATTTCCTAGCATACCGAGAGAGAGAGAGAGAGAGAGAGAGAGAGAGAGAGAGAGAGAGAGAGAGAGAGAGAGAGAGAGTTAAGGATGGAGACAGAGAGAGAAACAGAAAAGAAAGAGAGAGAGAAAGAGAGAGAGAGATAGATAGATAGAGAGTGAGTGAGTTTAAGATGGAGACAGAAACAGAGAAAAGAAAGAGAGAGAGATAGATAGATTAAAAAAAAGAGAGACAGATAGATAGATAAAAAAAAAGAGAGAGAGAGAGAAAGAGAGAGAGAGAGAGAGAGAGAGAGAGAGAGAGAGAGGGAGGGAGAGAGAGAGAGAGAGAGAGAGAGAGAGAGAGAGAGAGAGAGAGAGAGAGAGAGAGAGAGAGAGAGAGAGTTAAGGATGGAGACAGAGAGAGAAACAGAAAAGAAAGAGAGAGAGAAAGAGAGAGAGAGAGAGATAGATAGAGAGTGAGTGAGTTTAAGATGGAGACAGAAACAGAGAAAAGAAAGAGAGAGAGATAGATAGATAAAAAAAAGAGAGACAGATAGATACATAAAAAAAAAGAGAGAGAGAGAGAAAGAGAGAGAGAGAGAGAGAGAGAGAGAGAGAGAGAGAGAGAGAGAGAGAGAGAGAGAGAGAGGGAGGGGAGATATTAGTATAATAGCTAATCTTTTTATGTGAGGTCAGGTTAACCTAAACTAAATTGTTTGTGTCAATTTTGCTACAGAACTGGGTTCCCAAGTACATAGTCACCAAGGGTCAATTAGCAAGTGACCTCATCTGATTCCTTAACTGTTCAAGATTTTTTTCTTATCTCAGTAATATTGATACTGTTAGCACTATTACTGCTATTATGATTCATAGAATGCTTGAAAAAAAAATAGTAACAATAAACAATAACAAAATCAGGTGAGTTAGGTAGGATTAGTGACAAAGCCCTTGTGTGGAACTATCTGTGTGTATTCAAATTTAATTATAGAAAATTACCGTAGACATGGCATGTATATCTTGCCATCTCGGTACAATTCGTTAACCAAGCTCGCAGTTAGCAGCCATGGACAAGGCCTATTCTAATATCTATTTTAATTGTGCATTAAAGCAGTCTTCAGTCTTATATTGTTGTTGCATTACTTCTAAGAAATTGTACAATTTTCTATGTTTATATAATGTATGCTAAATTATCTTCAGTGCAGTTCTGATGTGGGAATTTTATCATAAGGCTTCTATCAAAATCAAATGTGCTGGAAACTTTTTTTTAAAGTTATTAATATTTCGAGACAGTTACCTGGGGAACAAGGGAAGCCACACCTAGTGCGTTCTTCCCCCAGTGCTATCCATGATAATACATAGGCTATAACATTCATGTATGTTTGCTATATATTATGCACTTTTTAACGCCGATAAACTTGTTTTGAGACCAATATAATCGGACTGTGGTTTTGATATTATTATCATTATAATTATAATGATAATAATAATAATAATAATAATAATAATAATAATTATTATAATAATAATAATATTAATAATAATAATAATAATTATTATTATTATAATCATTATTATTATAATAATAATACTAATAATCATTATTATTATTATTATTATTATTATTATTATGATTATTATTATTATAATAATAATACTAATAATCATTATAATTATAATTTTAATGTTATTATTATTATTATTATTATTATTATTATTATCATTAATATTATTATTCTAATATTATTATTATCATTTATATTATTATTTTAATATTATCATTATTATTATTGTTAATAATCATCATTATTGTTAATAATTATTATCATTGTTATCATTATTATCAATATTATCATTATCATTATTATCAATATTATCATTATCCTTATTATCAATATTATCATTATCATTATTATCAATATTATCATTATCATTATTATCAATATTATCATTATCATTATTATTGTTATTATTATTATCATCGTTATTATCATTATTATTATCATTATCATAATTATTATTGTTATTATCATCATCGTTATTATCATTATTACTATTATTATTATTATCATTATTATTATAATAATAATTATTATTCTATTATTATTTTAGTATCATTAATAATAATAATAATAATAATGATAATAATAACAATAATAATAACTATTATTATTATTATTATTACAATCATCATTATTATTGTTTTTATAATCATAATCATCATCATTGTTTTTATTATCATAATCATTATTATATTATTATCATTATTATCAGCATTATCATCATTATTATTATCATTATCATCATTATCATCATTATCATCATTAACATTGTAATCACTATTGTCATTATCACTATTGTCATTATCACTATTTTCATTATCACTATTGTCATTATCACTATTGTTATTATCACTATTGTTATTATCACTATCGTTATTATCAATACAATAATTATTATCATTATTTGTATCACTATTATTATTGTTATTATCACTATCGTTATTATCAATATCATAATTATTATCATTATTTGTATCACTATTATTATTATCAATATCCTAATTATTATCATTATTTGTATCACTTATTATTGTTACTATCACCATCATCATTATGGGGCTAACGTCGGCGGTGGCGCAACGCCTCATCCACCCTTCGATTCCAGCCACAAGGGTCCCTCGTGGCGAGTCTCCAGGAAGGCCCTCGGCCCATTGTTAACTCCACGCGACAGGACTGGTTGGGCTGCCTCCTAAGTCGTCCCACGAGCCTCCTCCACCCAGGATTGTCTCGCAAAGAGACAACCTGATGGGCAGGATCATCCACAGGGAAACGA
>NC_061860.1:9887149-9889649 GCF_019202785.1 Penaeus chinensis
AGCCCCAACGATTCCCTTCTGCTCGGGAGGACGAGGGACCCCGCGCGGGCACAGGGACAAGGGCCCCTAGTGACCCACAGCTATAAAGCCCTGAGACCACGAGAACCGGGCACTCCGATCCCTCGCCTGGCCTGCCCCTTTTGCCTGCTGACCTCGCGGCGAGCCTGACGGAGATGAAGTGGCTGTACAAGGCGGAGCGCCCCTTGGCCGAGCGCGTGGCCGAGTGCAGGAGGATCCGGGCCAAGTACCCCCACCGCCTGCCCGTGATCGTCGAGCGGGCGGGCAAGACCCACCTCCCGGACCCGGGCCGGAAGAAGTTCCTGGTGCCTAGGGACTTCACGCTCGGTCAGTTCTACTACATCGTCAGGAGGCGCGTCCAGTTAGAGCCCAAGGACGCCCTCTTCCTCCTGATCGGCAGGAAGATCCCGCCGGTGTCCGCTCTGATGGGCGAGCTCTACGAGATGCACCGCGACTCCCAGGACGGCTTCCTCTACGTGGCCATCGCCGACGAAAGCATATACGGCGGGGAGGGAGGTGGCCTTACTCGCTGAGGCTGTCGTGGGCGCTTCTTCTAGTCATTGGCCTATTGGGAAGGCAGTTGTTCTCTCTCTTGATTTGTTATTTTCTCAAGCTATTGTTGATGCATTTAGAATTTACATTAGAAGTCGAAATAAAGTTTCATTGATCTTATTCTGTTACTTTCATCATCTCTTCTTTTAGATTGATAAGAATAGGATATTTCTTTTTATTCTTCACACACATATATATGACTATTCACTGACGAAGACTCTCATAGGTCTGTTTCTGCAAATGGGATATAGATTTACAAAATAAAATAATTATTTTTATTCCACACTCTTCATACAACAGTTAACCAGCAATATACACACTGCACGTATTATAATCAATGAGACACTGTTACACTTTCATTTCGTTTCTATTTATTCACGTGAACGTATTACTTGTTTGTTTTCATTGCTATATAAACAATGACATCCAAAAAGTATGCAGACATGAAGGGTTAATACTAGCTGAGGTCAAATATCATGTCTGTTACGGTATTATGTTCGTTATATGTATGTGCAAATGTGTATATTGCTCTATCTGCAAGAGGATATAGATTTATAAAGAGCATAAAAAAAAAAGATGAAATAAAATGATATATCTTGAAAAAAAAGTAATGATACATGAAAAAGGAGGCATTTAATACTCAACATTTCGAGACCAACTGGGTTGTAGCGGCAAGAAAACTGTTGCATTGCATTGCACCATTGCATACAAAATTATACAAGTTTTTATGTTGTATTGTATCAAATTTTCCTCGTTTCTTTGTTTTTCCTTTTACCTGTATTTTCCTGTTATATGAGATAAGAACTTTGCAAATAATGTTTGGACTGTTATTGTCGAGAATAATAAAAAGGGAATTCTGTATCGCATTTTAAGATAAAATCGATAAGTAAATTTTAGTAATCAGAACACCTATGACAGTGCATCAGTATAACTGGATCCACTTAATAGAATGCCCGCATCAAGGTATGAGAATGTTAACATATCAATATATCAACACACACACAAACACAAACACTCACTCACTCACTCTTTCTCTCTCTCTCTCTCTCTCTCTCTCTCTCTCTCTCTTTCTCTGTCTCTCTCTATCTCTCCCTCTCTTTCACACACACTCTCTCTCTCTCTCTCTCTCTCTCTCTCTCTCTCTCTCTCTCTTTCACACACACACACACACACACACTCTCTCTCTCTCTCTCTCTCACACACACACATACACACACACGCATATGTATCAATAGCAATACATCAGTGTAACAATAGCAATATATCAGTTAATTTATATCAACATGTCAGTATATTAATATATCACCTCGTCAACAGGTCAATATTAATCTCTCTCTATCTCTCACTCTCTTTCTCTTTCTTTCTCTCTCTGTCTCTTTCTTTCTCTCTCTCTCTCTCACTCTCTCACACACATACACACACACATTCTCTCTCTCTCTCGCGCTCTCTCTCTCTCTCTCTCTCTCTCTTTCTTTCACACACACACACACACACACACACACACACACACACACACACACACACACACACACACACACATATATATATATCAATAGCAAGACATCAGTGTAACTATAACAATATATCAATATATTTATATGTCAGTATATTGTTATATCAAATTGTCAACAGATCAGTATTAATATATCTATACATCAGTATATTTTTTATTATCTTGAGTTTATCACTGCATCAACGAATCTGTATCATTATAGCAACATGGCAAAAGCTATCTATCTATCTGCAAGCATATCAGGGCGTTGCCACTGTGTTGCATATTTCCCCGATTTGTTTTAGCGACAAGGAACTTCAACAACAACAACAACGACAACAACAAACGAGGTCTTTGTATACCACACACGGAAAAAAAATATATTTATTCATCAATCTTTTTGGAATCTGTATTTCCTCAGCTCAAAGCCTTCAGAGT
>NC_061860.1:9894649-9899649 GCF_019202785.1 Penaeus chinensis
AGGAAGGGAAAGGGGGTGAGGGAGGGAGGGAAAGGGGGAGAGGGAGGGAGGGAAGGGGGAGAGGGAGGGAAGGAAGGGGGGAGGGAGGAGGGGAACGGAAAGAGGAGGGGGGGAAAGGGGAAAGGGGGGAGTGGGAGGGAGGGAAAGGGGGAGAGGGAGGAAGGGAAGGGGGAGATGAGGAAGGAAAAGGGGGGAGAGGGAGGAGAGGAGAGGGGGAGTGGAGGGAGGGAAAGGGGGAGAGGGAGGGAGGAAAGGGGTAGAGGGAGGAGAGGAAAGGGGGAGGGGGAGGAGGGAAAGGGGGAGAGGGGAGGGAGGAAGGGAAAGGGGGAGAGGGAGGGGGGGAAAGGGGGAGGGGAGGAAGGGTAAAGGGGGAAGGGGGGAGGGAGGGGAAAGGGGGAGAGGGAGGGAGGGAAAGGGGGAGAGGTAGGGGGAGCGGGAGGAGGAAAGGGGGAGAGGGAGGAAGGGAAAGGGGGAGAGGGAGGGAGGGAAAGGGGGAGAGGGAGGAGGGAAAGGGGGAGAGGGAGGGAGGGAAAGGGGGAGAGGGAGGGAGGAAAGGGGGAGAAGGGAGGAGGGAAAGGGGGAGAGGGAGGGAGGGAAAGGGGAGGAGAGGGAGGAGGGAAAGGAAGGGAGAGGGAGGAGGGAAAGGGGAGAGGGAGGAAGGGAAAGGGGGAGAGGGAGGGAGGGAAAGGGGGAGAGAGGGAGGAAGGAAAGGGGGAGAGGGAGGAAGGAAAGGGGAGAGAAGGGAGGGAGGGAAAGGGGGAGAGGGAGGGAGGAAAGGGGGAGAGGAGGAAGGGAAAGGGGGAGAGGGAGGGAGGGAAAGGGGGAGAGGGAGGAGGAAAGGGGGGAGAGGGAGGAAGGGAAAGGGGGAGAGGGAGGAAGGGAAAGGGGGAGAGGAGGAAGGAAAGGGGGAGAGGGAGGAGAGGAAAGGGGGAGAGGGAGGAAGGAAAGGGGGGGAGGGAGGAAGGGAAGGGGGGAGAGGGAGGGAGAAAGGAGGGAGAGGGAGGAAGGGAAAAGGGGGAGAGGGAGGAGGGAAGGGGAGAGGGAGGGAGGGAAAGGGGGAAAGGGAGGGAGGGAAGGGGGAGAGGGAGGGAGGGAAAGGGGGAGAGGGAGGGAGGAAAGGGGGAGAGGGAGGAGGGAAAGGGGGAGAGGGAGGGAGGAAGGGGGAGAGGGAGGGAGGGAAAGGGGGAGAGGGAGGGAGGGAAAGGGGGAGAGGGAGGAAGGGAAAGGGGGAGAGGGAGGAAGGAAAGGGGGAGAGGGAGGGAGGGAAAGGGGGAGAGGGAGGGAGGGAAAGGGGGGGAGGGAGGAAGGAAAGGGGGGGGAGGGAGGAAGGGAAAGGGGGGGGAGGGAGGGAGGGAAAGGGGGAGAGGGAGGAAGGGAAAGGGGGAGAGGGAGGAAGGGAAAGGGGGAGAGGGAGGAAGGAAAGGGGGAGAGGGAGGGAGGGAAAGGGGGAGAGGGAGGAAGGGAAAGGGGGAGAGGGAGGAAGGGAAAGGGGGGGAGGGAGGAAGGAAAGGGGGAGAGGGAGGAAGGAAAGGGGGAGAGGGAGGAAGGAAAGGGGGAGAAGAAAGGGGGAGAGGGAGAAAGGGGCACAAACACACACTCGATGAATCATATGTGTACATAGAACCAATGATAAACTGACACAAGGATTCGTTTTATAGATAAAATTAGCTGCTAATCGCTAAACAGAACTTACCATAATGACAAGAATAACAGAGGTACTAGAAAAAGAGAGAAAAAAAGTGAAAAAGGAAAATAAAGGGAAGGAAAAAAAGAAAAAGGGAATAGAAAATTAATGAAGAAAAAAAAAGAAAAAAAAAGGAAAACATTAATGTATATATGTATACACAAGTTCATATTCAATATATATATGAATATATATCTATATCTATCTATATATCTATATATCTGTCTATCTATCTATCTATCTGTAAATATATCGTCTAGCTGTAATTTTCTTTAAACGAAATCCTCTTAATTCATAATTCCCTGTCTAAACAGAATATTAATTAACCATAGCGCTGTCACTACTCCCTGTTTCCGAAGAGGAGGGAGAAACTTTTCCTGATTTCCCTAAGATTATGCAAATGCGAGTGTGTTTACATCTGTGAATCCCGCATTTGCATAATTTTAGGTAAATCAAATCGTAGATATGATGGTGAGTTGAGAACCACCAACAATGATTACCTAACCAATTACTCCCCTGAGGAAGGGTCATGGGTCAACCACATGGCGCCATGTAGTTCGTCAAACACCGCGTCGAAAAAAAAAAAAAAAAAAAAAATATATATATATATATATATATACACATTTATATTTATAAACATATACATATAAATGTGTGTGTATATATATATGTATATATATATATATATATATATATATATATATGAACACATACGCACACTTATCAGTAAAAATATTAATATCGGTAAGATAAAATCACTGCAAAATATTTTTTTGTCTTGTTGAATAGTCAGTTTTCCTTCGAATTCCTAAATGAGGTCAATGGAGTTCAAATCTGTTCGTGAATGCTCTTTGTTTTGTCACTGATAAGACTGGAATTTTAGCATAGCCAAGTGTCATAGATGAAACAAAGGTGGACAGAAGTGAAAAGAAATGCACCTTATTTAAAACATGATCTTAATATAACCCACTGACTTCATAACATGATTCAAGGAGAAGGTAAACATGAGGGCAAAATGATATGCTAAAATTATTACTCGTCAAGGATGATATATATATATATATATATATACATATATATATATATATATATACATAACATACACATGTATATATATATATATATATATATATATATATATGTATGTATATATATATCTATCTATCTATATCGATATATATATATATATATATATATTATATATATATATATATATACATATATATACATATACATAAGACAGCAGCAGCTTCCCATAAATCTGTGTGTCAAAGACATACATCATCTAATATATATATATTATATACTATATATATATATATATATATATAATAAAACACACACACACACACACACACACACACACACACACACACACACACACACACACACACGAGCGCGCACACACACACACACACATACCTACATATAAATATATATATATATATATATATATATATATATATATATATATATAGGTACATATATACGATAACCTTAAGATATTAGGTGGATCACGCTGAGCAAAACTCTCTCTTGCAATCAAGTAACTAGCTCAACACAAAGGCCCAATGGCAGAAAGGCGAGATAAAAAGTGAACCCTATCTTAGAAACAATGCTGCTTTCATATTCAGTCCAGCATACAAACATACTCATAATCATAAACGGTTCAGGCATGTCTGTATCTATTATCCCGACTACAACCCCCCCCCCCCCCCCCACACAAAAGGTTATAAACTACATATGCCTACATCTATATCTATATCTCTCTACCCCCCCCCCCCCCCACACAGACACACCTACAGACACACAGGATCGTAACTAGCATGTCCCTTCGACATTCTACTTATCTCCTCTGATACATAATATAAATTACATAATCATTTCAACTGAGTAGAAAATGGATATGAATGCATCAACTAAAAGGGGGAGATATAGATAAATAAATAGAGGAAGAAAAACGAACTGAAAGGCAGAAAAAAGTATGTGATAGACAGATAGAAGAAGGAAAACAAATGCATGAAGTTAAAGAAAGAGAGAGAGAGAGAGAGAGAGAGAGAGAGAGAGAGAGAGAGAGAGAGAGAGAGAGAGAGAGAGAGAGAGAGAGAGAGAGAGAGAGAGACGAACAGACTCCGGGACGTGGGCGGTGGCAGGGGAAACCTGTCCCTATTTCCCTATTACCAATTTCTCCGCCAACCACACACACACCGACGCCGCCCCGACACCTGGCAATTTCGCCGACGTTTCTTCCAGGTCATTTGGTTCGGCGGCGGCGCCCTTTTGCTCCACAAGGTCGCCCGCTGCTCTTTCTCGCCTCGACTGAGCTTCACCCGAGGCTTAACAAGCTTGGTATACTTACAGAATCGTATTCTTTAAGAATATGTGTCGTTTTGTTTTATGTTGTTCATGTTTCATTTCTTTACATGTTTCAGTCTATATGAGCAAGTCTCACATAATTGGAAGACCGAAAAATATTATAATGAACAGAAATGGGTATTCTGACAGCCATTGGATGTCTTGATGGCTTATAGAGGGACGAGTAACAATGCCCCTTTTACGGGAGTGGGTGGGGGGGGGGGCGAGTACCAGAGGAGTGAGCCGTCCCTGATGAGGGGAAGGGAAACCCATACTAGAAGAAATCCCTTGAGACGACTCACTCCTTCTAGAAACCCCAGGAAAAGGCAAACGCGGAGAAAAGTGGGACTACGGCTTCTAAAAGAGAACGGACCGGGGGAGCCTGGCGTCCGAGGGAAAAATCTAGGGCGAAGATAGGAGGCAAAAGGAATTTGAAGAGGGTGTGGAACTGATGCAACAAGAGGAATACCTTCAATTTCAGCAGATAGATGTGGTAGTTGCGGCTTTATAGAAGAAAACTGCTACCTAGTTATTGAAGAGCGCAATTCTATGCCAGACGCAGAAGCAAACGTAAACGAACTGTACACATCCATAATAAAGTCCTAAAATCTTAGTAATACGTATAAAGGCAGGGAAGGGATTTCACAGGTCAAGGTTCCAAAACAGGACTGCTTTCTGAAAGTGCCAGTCTCTTCAGAATTAGGAGAGGCGAAGGGCAGTGACAGTGACGATTTTGCAGCTTATGTATGAGACTGGCAAAGTCGATCTGGTTGGACCTGTCATATGCTCAAGCACAATCTATAGACGTGGAGCGCATATGACACGCTTCGAACTACACGGTGCACGTAACGTATACTCTTTGTTTTGAGCATTTTAAAGAAAGCTCTGAAGCAATTTCTTCTGCATAAGCCCTCTTGAATTAGGACTGGGTAGCCGTGAAGGCGTTGTTGATCGACATGAA
>NC_061860.1:9927149-9929554 GCF_019202785.1 Penaeus chinensis
CTGTCTATTTGTCTGTCTATCTGTCTATCTCGTCTCTCTATCTGTCTGCCTATCTGTCTGTTCAACTGTCTGTATGTCTGTCTGTTTGTCTATCTCGTCTCTCTATCTGTCTGCCTATCTGTCTGTTCAACTGTCTGTTTGTCTGCCTGTCTGTCTATCTCGTCTCTCTATCTGTGTGCCTATCTGTCTGTTCAACTGTCTGTTTGTCTGTCTGTCTGTCTATCTCGTCTCTCTATCTGTCTGTCTGTCTATTTGTCTGTCTATCTGTCTATCTCGTCTCTCTATCTGTCTGCCTATCTGTCTGTTCAACTGTCTGTTTGTCTATCTCGTCTCTCTATCTGTCTGCCTATCTGTCTGTTCAACTGTCTGTCTGTCTGTCTGTTTGTCTATCTCGTCTCTCTATCTGTCTGCCTATCTGTCTGTTCAACTGTCTGTTTGTCTGTATGTCTGTCTATCTCGTCTCTCTATCTGTCTGTCTGTCTATTTGTCTGTCTATCTGTCTATCTCGTCTCTCTATCTGTCTGCCTATCTGTCTGTTCAACTGTCTGTCTGTCTGTCTGTTTGTCTATCTCGTCTCTCTATCTGTCTGCCTATCTGTCTGTTCAACTGTCTGTCTGTCTGTCTGTTTGTCTATCTCGTCTCTCTATCTGTCTGCCTATCTGTCTGTTCAACTGTCTGTTTGTCTGCCTGTCTGTCTATCTCGTCTCTCTATCTGTCTGCCTATCTGTCTGTTCAACTGTCTGTTTGTCTGTATGTCTGTCTATCTCGTCTCTCTATCTGTCTGTTTAACTGTCTGTTTGTCTGTCTATCTCGTCTCTCTATCTGTCTGTTCAACTGTCTGTCTGTCTATATGTCTGTCTGTCTGTCCTGGCTGTCTATCCGTCTGTCTCGTCTCTCTATCTGTCTATCTATCTATCTATTTGCCTGTCTACCTGTCTATCCAGGCTGTCTGTCTGTCTCGTCTATCTATCTGTCTATCTATCTCAACTTCGACATGAGTGGCAATTTTATCTATCTATCTGTCTGTCTGTTTGTCTGTTTATCTATCTATATGTCTATCTCTCTGTCTGTTTAACTGGTTATCTATATATTTGAATATCTGTATGTTTATATATGTATGTATGTATGTATGTATGTATGTATCTGTCTGCACACACACACACACACACACACACACACGCACACACACACACACACACACACACACACACACACACACACGCGCGCGCGCACACACGCACACACGCGCACATACACACACACACACACATATACCTACAGTATCATCGACAAACAAAAGCAAATACAACAATAACAACCGATGTAAATAAAAACAATCATGAAGAAAACCATACCATACGAAAGAAAGTAAAAAAGAAAGAAAATAAAGAAGAAGAAGAAGCAGAAGAAGAAGAAGAAGAAGAAGAAGAAGAAGAAGAAGAAGAAGAAGAAGAAGAAGAAGAAGAAGAAGAAGAAGAAGAAGAAGAAGAAAGAAAGAAAGAAAGAAAGAAAAGGAACTAGCCGTACCAGCCCCCTTAAGGAAAAAAAAAAAAAAAAAAAAAAAAAGAAAAAAAAAAAAAAAAAAAAAAAAAAAGGTTTATAGCACTATCTCTTTTAGAGCGCATTCTCCTGTTACAGAATTATTCCCTCAGGTGAAAACAATCCTGCCATCTCTCCACTTCGCAAATGATTGATATATTGAAGACTGCAACAGCAAGAGCAAACTACAGAAGGAGAAAATGGATTTCCTGCAGACATTGCAAAGGTTGAAAGGCATCGAAGAGGGGAACGAGCGTAAAACGGATTTTTGTTTTGTTTTGTTTACCACTCGATATTTTGTTTTGATTATGCTACTCAACGGATGAGAAAAGGAGAGGTATTTACGAAAGAAATGAGCAAAAGAAATGAACGAACGCCGAGGAGAAAATCTAAATGAAATAACGAATGGAAA
The DNA here is from genome assembly GCF_019202785.1 of Penaeus chinensis. Classification (NCBI taxonomy): domain Eukaryota; kingdom Metazoa; phylum Arthropoda; class Malacostraca; order Decapoda; family Penaeidae; genus Penaeus; species Penaeus chinensis. The sequence continues at coordinate 9,929,101 of NC_061860.1, forward strand.
CGGAGAGAAACGAGCGTAAAACGTTATTTTTCCCCAAATTTAATTTTCTTTCTGGATGAGAAAAGTTAATATTATTAAAAACAAATACGCGAAACAAACAAACAAACACCAATGAGGGGTATTTACAAAATAAACAAACAAGCACATAAAATAACAGAGGTTATAAAGATAAAGAGTATTTACAAAGTGAACAAAGACAACAACGAGACAAAATGAAGATAGAAAAATAAACAAAGACAGAAACGAAAAGCAAACGAAATAAAAATATAAAAAGATGAGGGAGGAAATGAACAACAAGAAAAATGGAAGATTGGAATCAAGGAGGGGAAATCGCAAGAAAAGTATTAGAGAAAATGCTGAACACGCACTAACTTCCACATAGAAACTTGATGGAAGGGATGACTAAAATAAATCACAAAGAAAACGGGCGGAATTTCGATCCACAAATATCACT
>NC_061860.1:9934654-9939654 GCF_019202785.1 Penaeus chinensis
AAATACAGATCAAATTCTGCAGCCATTTAGTGATACTAAAAAAAAGTACATAGATCATTAATAATTCATTACATTCATATGGTTTGAAACTTATAATTCATGAAAACATTGATCAGTAGTAATTACATGAAAACATTTACAATGCAATGATGGCGTTAATTGTGATAATGCTGATAATTATAATATTGACAGCAATTATGATAATGATGACAATGAAAAACATATAATAATGGTAATGTTTATAATGAACATAATAATGATAATAATGATTAAAATAATAACAGAAACAACAACAGCAACAAAACAACAACAATAATAATAATCATAATAGTAATGATGATGATGATTATGATGTGATAATGATGATAATAATAAGGAAGATGATGATAATAATAACAATAATAATAATAATAAAATAATCATAATAATCATAATATATTAATGATACTAATGATACTACTATTCTTCAAATTAGTCTCATGAATTTTGTCTATCATGATCACCATTGTCATTTCCATCATTAGGATTTTCATCATCCCCACCACCATCATCATCACCATTATTATCATTATCATCAGCCCCTTTTTTGTCAGTAATTGCGTCCCATAATTCACTATCAGCTGATGGAGGCAGACATCCAGCGCATTTGTCCCAAAAAGAGAGAGAAAATGAGTCAGGACCAAATATCATTTGATGTCATGATTTTCTCTGTCAAAAAGGAAATGTGTTTGTGTTTACATATGAGCAGGGGAGTCATACGGAAGAGAGGTTGAGTGACATGGCTAACTCCCCTGTATACATACATAAACACACACACACACACACACACACACACACACACACACACATTTATATTTATATATGCGTGTGTGTGTGCGTGTGTGTGTGTGTGTGTGTGTGTGTGTATGTGTGTGTGTGTGTGTGTGTGTGTGTGTACATACATACATACGTTCCGTCTGCAACTGTCGATTTATATAAGAGGGTAGGAAAGCCGGAAGACGAGAGAATTGTCCAGCCATTGAACTGAACAGCTCGGAGACCTAACCTCGCTATTCCTAAGCTGTGACCCAAGAATCTTGTAGTGTTTTACTACAGAAAATCGTAAAATATATAATATTTACAACATATTTACAACGAGACTATTGATAGTGTTTAAGTGTATTAAATTATTGAATTGCAGATAATTATTCGTGGTTTTTGTGTGATGGTTTAAGGCAATTATGTAATGTTGGTAATGGGTTGGTTTTAATAAATAGAAATAAAACATTACTTGTTTTTTTATGCATTTCCATTAAATTAATAAGGAGATACAAGAAAGCAATAACAAAACTAAGTGAATCTATATATAATTCTAATATCCGAGTAAACTAAGTGAAACTACATATAATTATGTGTATATGTATACACACATATACATATATATACACATATTTATATATATATATATATATATATATATATATATATATTTCTGGGTGTACTATCTTCTCCACTTTTGTGCATAATTTTGATTTAATTTCAGGTATTGACATATTTATGCACTTATATATCTGTCTGTCTGTTAATCTATCTCTAAATGCAAAGATAGATAAGTATATAGATTAACAGAAAGATAAAGAGATAGATCCTTTGAGAGATAATTGAACATACTGATAAACATGTCAGTAGAAAATACATCTATTCCCAATTCTATTTTATAACTTTCTCAACCTACCCTTTTATCATTCTCCTTCTTCTATCTCTCTTTTTATTCATTTTTTTCCATTCATCTACATTTCATCAAAATCAATGCTATGTCAGCTGGCGCAACCATTGATTCGGTTTCATTTACATGCTCGACGAAGCTTTGTCCTTCAGCTTTGGGAGTGAAATGCACGTTGACTTCACGACTGATTCTCGATGCTGTGTATTTGTCCTCGTTTACTGTCTATCAGGCCGGTTCCCTGCGCGTTTGGAAGGGAAATGTTTTTTTGCTGACCCTTTTTTGCTATCACATGCAGAATATATACATATACGGGTAAAAGCCTACAAAAACATATATATATATATATATATATATATATATATATATAGGGTATATATATATACATATACATACACACACAAATATATATACTGACACACACACACACACACACACACACACACACACACACACACACACACACACACACTCACACACACATATATATATCTATATGTGTGTGTGTTTGTTTGTTTGCGTGTGAATGTGGGTAGAGCACGTACGAGTATGGTACAGCGCGCACAGGTATGGTACAGCGCGCACAGGTATGGTGCAGCGCGCACAGGTATGGTACAGCACGTACGCGTATGGTACAGCGCGCACAGGTATGGTACAGCGCCCACGGGTATGGTACAGCGCGCACAGGTATGGTACAGCACGTACGAGTATGGTACAGCGCGCACAGGTATGGTACAGCGCGCACGGGTATGGTACAGCACGCACATGTATGGTACAGCACGCACAGGTATGGTACAGCGCGCACGGGTATGGTACAGCGCGCACAGGTATGGCACAGCGCGCACAGGTATGATACAGCACGTACGAGTATGGTACAGCTCGCACAGGTAGGGTACAGCGCGCACAGGTATAGTACAGCGCGCACGGGTATGGTACAGCGCGCATAGGTATGGCACAGCGCGCACGGGTATGGCACAGCGCGCACAGGTATGGTACAGCGCTCACGGGTATGGTACATCGCTCACGGGTATGGTGCATCGCTCACGGGTATGGTACAGCGCTCACGGGTATGGTACATCGCTCACGGGTATGGTGCATCGCTCACGGGTATGGCACAGCGCGCACAGGTATGGCACAGCACGAACGGGTATGGAACAGCACGTACGAGTATATACAGCACGCACGAGTATGGTACAGCACGCACACGTATGGTACAGCACGCGCAGGGTGATATCGGACCTCTCTGTAAATCTAACAAATATTTAGAAGCTTAAAAGAAACATTTTCAGGACGTAAAAAACGTCAGTTTATTTGTTTTCTCATTTAACATGTCACTTCATGTTATTTATTCACATAATTTTTCACTTTTCACTTGTTTCTTTAACAAACAAAGATCTAACATAGTTTTATATAATTCAAAGAAATATTTCAATATTTTATTTACATTTTATATTCATTTAAGAAATAATAAAAACTTATTTGAAGTTGCGTGAAGCGAAGACCTAAGCAAAGTGACCGACCATATGAGGGGTTGCCGTTTCAGGTTGACGAGTCGGAGGTGGCAAACAAATGAACCCGACAAAGACAGTGTAAACCAGAACACAACGAAACCACTTTAGCCCTTCACAACACACACATACACACACACACACACACACACACACACACATACACACATACACACACACACACACACACAAACACAGTTACACACACGCATATCAGTTCGTGTCTGTGTCTTTATTTGGTTCATTAATCACGATATATTATTTAATTCTGTTTCCTCTGCTTTCTCTTTATCTTCTTCCCCCTTCTCTCTCTCTCTCTCTCTCTCTCTCTTCCTCGTTTTCTTCCTCCTTCTCTTTCCTTTTCCTTCACTCTTTCTTCAGAGAAATATAAACATGTTTTAACTCGGTTCCATGAAACCGCTTTGTTTAAAGCTCATTCATCAGTGTCCATTTTAATATTTTTCTTTCGAAGTATCTTAGATAAGTACTTATAACCCATGGACGAAATAATAGCTTCGGATGCTAAATAACGTTTCCTTCGATTTTCCCTTTCTTGAGGATCCGAATCGACTTCGTCTGAGTTTAATAGATTCGAGACCATGTATATCGATGCTATTTTGTTTTATAACATTAACAGACTCCCGGAGCGATGCATCTTGTTTCGTCTGTTGACTCGGCCGTCGTGAAATATATATTCATCTTCGGAATGGCTCGTAGCAACGGTATTTATAGAACGAAGGGTGCGAATAAGAATGAGAGTGCGAATAAGATATCCGTCTTCTGTGTAGATTTATCCGTATTCGAATGGCCGGGTGTGGTTGGTGTTCTTCAAGGTGTAAAGAATAGCATATCATATGATAGGATATGTTAAAAAATAACATATATCATATAGTATATTTAAGAATAACTTATAATACCATGTAATATACAAGGTTACAATTCTGCGAAGCTTTGGGGTTTCCGTTGGCAGAAAGGTTTAAATAAGTTCTCTTTTGCAAGGTGAGATGGAATTTTTCTTTTTATTGTTGTCGTTGCTTTTATTGCTGTTATTGTTGTTGCTGTTACTGTTGTTGTTAATTGTCGTTGTTATTGTTGTTGCAGTTGTTGTTCTGTGATTTTTCATTGTTTGTTTGCAAGTGTTGGGATAAATTAACACCGATTTTCCGATGAACAAAGTATTTTCCCCATAGTTTTCGTCGTGTTTCGGACGAATCTAGCACTCATTTCCTTCGCAAACGAAGCACAGCTACGATATCGGTGCCGATAGGTGGGGAGGGCATGATATATATATCAAGGAATTAGGGGGGGGGGGGGATTTCGAGAAATATCGGTAATACATGGGGGAGCACAATATATCCCCCCGCTTTTATGTTATATAGGGGGATTCGCCCCCTAACCCCGTCCTTTTTTTTGGGGGGGGGAGGGGGGGCTGCCCTCGCCTGGTCTACAAAATCTTCACCTCATATGTTCCGACAGAATAGAACCCGGACAAGCAACGTATAATACTCACGGGTTTTCAGGTGATATAGGAGAGAGACCAGACCCAGAAACAGCTTTCCCACAACCTTACCTGACGCATTAACTCCTTCTTTCAGTCACTGGGATCGTTGTGTCTTTCGGGTCGCTGTTGGTGGGAATCGTGATCGCTTGTCCGACGTTCCTTACCGGGCATCGGAGGCTTACACTTTCGCGGCCTCGACGAAGAACTGAGGATGGAATGGTGTCTCGCAGTTCGGGCACCGTAGGCTACTTCCACAGACAGTACCCCTAGGATTTCGCAGGTATAATAA
>NC_061860.1:9949654-9954654 GCF_019202785.1 Penaeus chinensis
TCATCTCGTGGAACACACTCATGTCTATATCATCATAATGTGTGGAGTTAACATGCTTCTTCTGTATAGATATGAATAATACTTATTAGTTGAATTTCATTACAGCCTGTTCTGGTATTACTTGAAGTATCACGTTTATATTTACTTCGAGGCTTAGATAAACTTGACAGGTTGATGAAGAATGTTTTCTATTCGATGAGTTGACGATTTGATAACTGAAATAACATTAGAGAGAGAGAGAGAGAGGGAGAGAGAGAGAGAGAGAGAGAGAGAGAGAGAGAGAGAGAGAGAGGGAGAGAGAGAGAGAGAGAGAGAAAGAGAGAGAGAGAGAGAGAGAGAGAGAGAGAGAGAGAGAGAGAGAGAGAGAGAGAGAGAAGATACAGACAGACAGACAGACCGACAGAGAAAGAGAAATTGAAACTGAAACAGAAATTGAGATAGTCTATTAGGTCTAAGCAGGTTACAGGTACTTTCATATAGGCCTACAGTACTTACGGGCATTCTAGTCTTTGTGTACACCTTAAAAAGCTTATATATATGTATATATATAAATATATATATATATATATATATATATATATATATATATATATATATAAACACACACACACATATCTATAATCTTTGATATTTAAAACACAGACAATAGGTCTACAGTAAAATCAATATTCGTGGATTTTCTCGTAATAATACGATAAAAAAGAACGTATAATTAAAAAAAAAAAAAAAAAAAAAAATCTTTACTAAAAAGTACATTTTAAAGGAACATAATTATACCAAACAACGTTTAAGAAAGACTGTATGAATAGACACTAAAAAAAAAAAAAAAAAAAAAAAAAAAAAAAAAAAAAAAAAAAAAAAAAAAAAAAAAAAAAAAACGAAAAAGAAAGTAAACAGAAAACAAACAAAACAAAAAACAAAATAAAAAAGTACAATCTGAGAAAGATTACATTACAAATCAAACAAGATAATTGCAACAGAGTACAAACAGCGGAAATAAAGACACTTAATCTACACTGTAATAATTAATTACAAAGTTACGAACAAATGGAACTTAAATATCTAATACAGTTAAAGAGACTGAGAAGAAAAAGCCCAGAAGGTGTCGGATGGATGTACATGTGTAATGATACATTAACAAACATTGTGTATGAAACTTAGTGTAAAGAGAGTCTGGTAATATTAATGATATTTGGCAGGCTCTGGGACTGGGAAAGTGAAACGCCTCTTCAGGAATAGGCGTTCTTTTGTGGCGCTGTTGAAATAGGGGATGGAATTAAGTTATGTAAGCATTTGTATGTATATGCCGATTGACTGATTGATTATAAAAAAAAAAAAAAAAAAAAAAAATCTGCCGCGTCAACAGATAAAGTCATTAGCGGCGAATTGACTGTGGAACATGGCAAATTGTAAAGGTCTTTAAACTTTAGTAGTTTCAAATTGATAAATGAATCTCTGGTGTGATCTGTGGTCTATAATCCACTGATTGCTCCGATTACTTTATTTTGTATGACTATGAGAGGACGTAGTGATGAGATGTTGGCTCCAACCCACAGTAAGTCACAATTGAGTGCACTAGTCAATAATAAATTGATAACATTGCCCGTCTGTTCAAGTGACTCTGAGTCAAATAAAGTAGGCCTCACATTTTAGCTGCTTTGTTACGTACATACTGAATATAGCTATACCAGAATACGTATTCATTGACACTAACTTCCAAGAGTTCAGTTTGCTCTACTTCCCCTATACTATAGTTGTTGAGGATAATCTGCCTGAACGGATAGGAAATTGTTTTGTGCCTGCTGATGATAAAATGTGTTCTGTTGGCGTTGATGGTCAGGTTGTTTGAAATTAGCCAGTTAATGGTCACAAGTTCTTTGTTCATTCTGCTTATTAGACTATTAGTATTTCCTTCAAAGAGATATGTGGTGCGGTCATCTGCAAATAAGATGAAACATGAGGTGGAGGATGATCTAGACATGTCATTAATGTATAGAGTAAAAAACAGTGGCCACGGAATAGAGCGTTGAAGTACCCTTTGCAAAAATTACCATTTATATGGATATACTATATTCTATTTGTTAGCTGTTTTAATTTTTTTTACATTTTAATCCCACACTGTGTTTGCTGCTAATGACCTAAGCAGATAATTTTAATAATCAATCAGTCTATTTGTAAGATAAGATTTGAAACTATTAAACTATTAGTTGAACTTGTCTAAAAGACTTTGATGGGTAACTGTAGTCATCAAAGGCTTTAGATAGGTCTAAAAATACACAAAAAATCGCTCTTGTCAAAGGCACAGAGCACATCGTTGGTAAACCATTGCAAAGCTGATTATGTTGATCGTTGAGCTTAAAAACAAAATTATAAAAAAACACAGTATATTACAAACATTACAAAACTCAATAATTCTCTTGTATATAAATGTTTAAAGATTTTTGTGAGAATAGATACAGGACGAAATTGTTTATGATTGTTAACTGGTACGCCTTTGTGCAATTTTAAACATGAAGGGACCTTGCCTATTTACAGGGAGAGATTGCATAGGTGTGTAAATGATGTGTGGCAGACATTTGTTATGGGCAACGGAATGTCATCTCGTCCAGCAGAGCTGTCTTCCGACTCTTTGACAATGCTACTTATTTAATGTTCTGTGACGGGCCTTGGATAAAAGTCTTTTTGATATTTCCCGTGTAACTTTTTTTTTCTTTTTCTGCAGGAGCAGCACCTGAAGCAGCAGAAGCAGCACGTGAAGCAGAAGAAGCACCTGAAGCAGCAGGGGTAGTTGTAGCACCGCGTGAAGCACCAAAAGCATTTGAAGCACTAGGAGAAGCAGTCGAAGCACCCGAATCACATGAAGCACCAAGAGAAGCATTTAATGCCCCAGAAGCACCAGCAGAACCACCGCAAGCACCAGAACCACCGAAAATACCAACAGAGGCGCCAGGGAGAGCAGGGTGGCGTAGTACGGGATACTCAACCAAAGGAAGACAGAGATAAAAAAAGACAGGAGAGGGATAAAAAGAGAGAAAACAGAGAAGCAGAACAGAAATAGAGACAGGAAATAAGATATAGATATATAACCAGATAGAGAGAACTGAACGAGAAATGTCTTCATATCTGTAATGCCGAAGTCTCTCCACTCAGGGGATCAATCTGTGAGCCTTCTCGTCTCATGAAAACTCATGAATATATTTACTCGCGTCGGTTCCATGGGGCTACCCAAGTTTATGCAATTTGCCATTAAAGAAGAACGGGTCGGTCTTACTGGCAATATCCGGCAATTTCTCGAGTCATTGGATCTTGTTTCAACTGTTGATGTGGATGTTGCCATAGCGAGCGTCAGTGATAACGATAATTGTTTCATTGAGTAGCACATTTGTGAAGAGACTGGGAGCATTAGAAAGTCTAATGATGTGTTTACAAGTGAAAAAAGTCTCTCTGTAAGTTAAGCTCATTAGAAGTCAGTTCCATGCGGGATTGAAACCAAACATTAGATTTTTTTTTTTTTTTATCTTCCAAGTATGGAGTAGTATGGAGTCCTTACCTAGGCTTTTTTACATGACATTAATGTTTTGATACGATTGTTGGAGACATTGTGTTAGGTGGCTATAATTAAATGAAATAAAATATATAAATATATATATTTTTTCCATCACATATTTTTTTTAGGGGGTGGGGGTGTTGAACTTGATTTCTTGATTCAGGAATTATTTAGGTATTCAAATTATGATTTTTTTCATATTGTGATTCATAAGAATAACTTTTTTTTTTTTTTTTTTTTTTTTATAGGAAGTCTGGGTGTAACCTAGCATCCTCAAATATGTGCAAGTATCTTTCTATCTCTCTGAATAGTTGTAGTAAACTCACCAATTCGTCTTATTTATAATAGCGGTGACAAAACTTTCAGTGGTCATCTATCAGTCTGTATATCTATTTATATAAATATATTTGTGTGCGTATGTGATAGGGCATCCTCTTTTGTGGCTGTATGTATCAAAAAAGGGAATGCAAGTCTCTTATATCTTATTGGTTAATGCCTTCCCCCAAAAATCTATTTAGGGAGAGGAAAAGAAGGGAGGGGCGGGGCGGTTGCCAATCCGTAACATACCCAAGCCATTTTATACAAGCAATTATGGAACCACGAGGACTCACCACTGGATATAAAACCTGACCCTCACCGGACAAGATCCCCTCCCCACATATACAATAGCCATAAGGTAATCGATATCCCCCCCATCACATTCCTCTGCCCCTCCAACGCAACCACGGCCGCCCACCAGCTTCCTGAACGGTGAGAATGTCGTGGAGAAATTACAGTGAAGACGCCCATAACGATGATGTATGCACGCCCATTTCGACTCGTCTGGAGATTGCGGTTTTCTCGTCGCAAACAAATGGCTTGACGAATTACTTTGCCTGCTTGTCACTTTGCTTTCTTTCTCTTCCTCCTCTGATTCTTTCCTTTTCAGATTCTTTGTTTTCATTTTATTTGGTTTCGTAATATCATTGTCCCTCTCTCTGTGTTTCCTCTATTTTTCCTTCCTCTATCCTTTGTATGTCTACGTACTCCGTTTGTCTCTTGAACTGAAATGAATACTTGATTTAACCTTTAAAAACAGTACATTTATAGACATTTCAAAACAAAAATACAAAAGCCAAGCCGTTCGAGTTCATCTGTTTATTACGAAGATAGCAATTGTAACACATGTAATAGAGATAAGCGAGGAGATAAATATTAAAATGAGAATATGCAATACAATGTCCATTATGTACGCAAAGAGGTGTGATACATTTCATTCAGATATAGATAAAAGGTTCAATAGATAAAAGATTCAATAGATTGAGTTAGTAGTAAAGGTACATTTTATACGTTTATTTAATTATTTTCATTCATTATTATTATTTACAGCTAAGTATAGTGTTTCCCTCTGATTTCTTCGTGTATACTATTCTACACTAAGTCAGATTGGTTCATTGCAGATGTTTGAGTATGA
>NC_061860.1:9987154-9999654 GCF_019202785.1 Penaeus chinensis
GATATCTACGTCTATCATTCCCTCTCTCCCTCTCTCTCATTCAACAGCTGCAGCATTATTCTTTTCTCCGAGCGACCATCCCCGTTATTTCGTTATCTTTATTGTTCTTATTACGTAATTCTTGCTATCTTGCGGAACATCTCTCAAGTTATCACTCAGTGCTATCTCCAATCCCTTCCTCTTTCTGCCTTGCTCCCTAGACTCATTAAAGTTTCTAATCGTAAGTAATGGTTTCCGTAAAAGCAAAGAGTTGTCGATTCCCTTGACTGCGATGCCGCGATTGGCTTTTGTTTCTTTTTTTGTTCTTTGTGTCGTCTATTGTAAGTTATTTCGATATTTTTTTTTTTTCTCTCTTTCTCTTTTTTTGCCTATTCAGTTTCGTTTTTCCTTTTTTTTTCTTTATATGCGTTTTCTCTCTCTCTCTATCTGACTTTCTTTTCTATCTCTACCTATTCATGTCCATAAAACATATATATGTATGTATGTATTTATGTATATATAAATCTATGAATATCCACTTTTTTGTGTCTGTGTCTCTCTCCCTTTTTTGACCCCTCCCCCCTCTCTGTCTTTTTCTATTTCTCTCCTTCCACAACTCCCTAATTTTCTTTGAATATGACGGAACATTTTTTCTTTCTTAACATGTATTTTTTTTTTTTCCATTTTGAACATATTTACTTGCCAAATGTGTTTCCCCTCTATGTTTTTTTTTTTTCTAAATCTCTGTCTATCCATCTGTCTGTCTGTTTATCTTCCTGGTTGTCTATCTATGATATATTAGAGCCTACATGCCTGCCTGTCTCTCTCTCTCTCTCTCTATTATTCTATGTATCTATGTATCCGTCTATCTGTCTCTCTCCGCTTACCTCTCTCTCTGTCTCTCTCATGGCCTTTCTTGCAACATTTTCAATCTCCTCCTACCCCTTCTATTTTAGCCTCCTTTCCTCCAACCTTTCACCCCTTTCATTCTCTCACCCCCCCCTTTCTCCCCCTCCCCTCCCCCTCCATCCTCTCCCCTCCCCCCAGCACACACCTTCAAATTATTACTTGGCGCTCCGTGACAAGCTTGATATTGAACCGGCAGAGATTAATGTACCGACACAGACCAGGGGAGTGAGTGTTCCTGGGGTCAGGGCCAGGTGGGGGTGGGGCTGGGGGGGATTCGTGGTGTGGAATTGGGGCGAGGGTGTCGGCTGAGAGCTTGTGGTGGGGTTTATGGGTGAAGTTGGGGGTAGGGAGACCTTGAGAAGTAGGGGGAAAATGCGAGAGTTGATGGGTAGCTTGGAATGAGAAATCTAGAAAAAGTGTTGAGGTGTTGGTGGGGGTTGCGGAGTTGGGGTTAAATGAGGGTATGTGGTGGGGTTTATGGGGGGAGTTGGGGGAAGTGGGGGGAACATGCGGGAGTGAGGGAGATGAGAATGAGATTGAAAGATTTAGAAAAAGTGCTGAAGTGCGAGTTGGGTTGTGAGGACGACTCTGTGATGGGGTTTATGGGTCAGTTCGGGTTTATGATGAGGAGGATCTGGAGGGAAGTACCAGAGCTTCTGGGGAGCTCGTGATGAGTTGATAAAGACGAATAAATGTAGAAATAAAGTGGATAAAGTTTCGACGGGGTAAGGGCGAGATGGGGAACTCGTGATGCTGAGGTAGGGGTCGATGGGGGTTTGTGGTGGGGTGTGTAAGTGAGTGGGGACTTGTGTTGGAGAGCCTAGATCAATGGGGAGGTCTTGGGAAGTGCTAGGATTAATGGTGAGCTTGTGATGGGGAATGAAGTTGAATGGGAGCTTGAGGAAGTCTTGGAAGATGGTAGAACAAGTGATCTGGTAATATGATAGACACATAGATAGATAGATACATAGATAGATAGATACATAGACCTAGAGGGAGAGAGAGAGAACGGTAGACGTGCTAAAATCACCTCTGGATGAGGTGTAGACGTTAAGGGAGTTTGCAATGGGGAGTGTCCTGAAGAAGCACAAGAACTAAAAGGAGGCTCGCAATAAACTCTCCTGGTTGAAAAGTTGAAATAAAGCACATCATCTTGGGAACTTTATTAGGGGCGTAGGAGTGTAAAGGGGAATCAAGCTATCGAAGAAGGTCTCTGCAAACTCTGCAAGGTCGATGGGAGTGGTTTTGAAAAGTGCTCGAGACGCTGAGAGATCGAGAAAATGTTTTAGAGTGGTATATAGTGGGGGAAGATTGCGATGGCGTCTGTGGGTACTTTTGACATGTGGAAAATTAATGATCATGTAGTCTATATGCTATTGCTGGACTTCACTTTTATGGATTACGGAATTGCATTGATCGATCTATCTTTTTAAATATCTATTCTTCTTATCTGTCGATTTGTTTACACATGTATTTATTTCCTCCCTCTCTCTTTCTCTCCCTTCCTCTCTTCTCTCTCTCTCCCTTTCTTTATTTCTCCATTCCACATTCGCTTCTCCCACACTGCCAGTCACACACGCGGGGCTCTGACAGAGACTACCATTAATAATGACATGACGGGGATGGAAATCCAAGCCAACAGACCAATCCGTTTCCTCATCTCGCTCGTCCTCTCTCTCTCTCTCTCTCTCTCTCTCTCTCTCTTCCAACTCTATCTATCTATCTCTATCTCTTTCTGTCACGCGCACCATCGCTCTTTCTCTCTCTCTCTCTCTTCCAACTCTATCTATCGGTCTCTCTATCTCTTTCTGTCACTCTCACCATCGCTCTTTTTTTCTCTCTCTTTCTCCTTCTGTTTCTCGGTGCTTTATCTTTATATTGTTGATACATCGCTCTATCTATCTTGGGCTTATCATTCTTCCCATGAATGATGTCTACTATATCTATTTTTCTATTCATCCATGTATCTATACACACGGCCCCTCCCACACAAACACACGGACACACACACACACACACACACACACACACACACACACACACACACACACACACACACACACACACATTTATATATATATGTGAAAGAGAAAGAGAGAGAGAGAGAGAGAGAGAGAGAGAGAGAGAGAGAGAGAGAGAGAGAGAGAGAGAGAGAGAGAGAGAGAGAGAGAGAGAGAGAGAGAGAGAGAGGTTTTCATTTATCAATTTTCCTCAAATCCTTAAATACAAATATGCATTACCGATATTACCTCCATCTCCACAGTATTGGCATAATCGTAATGCCGTTTCCAATAAAGTAAACAGACACAACACAACATATTTCTCAACACATCACGGTATATTTCTTAATAAACGTTGTCAGGGAAAATGTTCACCTTCGATTTCCGTGTGTTAGATGGATTACGGGCGCATTTGAAATTCAAAAGCTTTGCAAGATCATTATTGCTACCCCTTCATTTTTTTTTTAAATTGTCATTTTAGAGTTTCTCAACACGTTTCCTTAATTTTTCTTTAAATGCACCAAGGCATGAAAGCGTCTACAGGCATATTTACAATTCGAGAAAATTCTTGTTTCTCCTCAAATTGTTTTCCGTTTCTTTTCTATTTTATCATTTTAATTTAAAAAAAAATTCAACAAGTATCTATCTGTTATTCAATATGTCAAGGCATGAGTTCATCAATGAATGGCTACGGGTATATATATGTAATTCAATTTGTGAAACTTTCTGTTCTCCCCTTCAAAATTCTTCTTTGTAAGAAAGTCACGTGAGGGTTTGGTAGCGAGCTGGAAAAACAAAAACAAACATTGACAAGAGGCGCACGTAGGCTACCACTAGTTTATTGTCAAATAGAAAAAGAAAAGTATATGTTCGCCTCGGTGACTTGCCAGCCCACACAACGGGAGTTCCCTGGTCCACCACTCGGATATGTGCCTCTCCTTCACTAACGGGGCTTCAGTGGGGAAAGAGAGAGTCGACCTGCTGCTTCTACGTCGGTTACAAAGCGAGAGAGCGAGACACGAGCTTCTTGGCGCTGGGCAGTGGTCGAGGGCCGAGGGTTGTCTGGCATGGCTGTAGTGGCTGGCCGAGGGTTCGAGTCCGCGGGTGAGTTTAGTCGTAACGGTATCACTACAACTTTTTATTTCTGGCTTTATAATCAAATTAGAACGTTCCTCAATGCGTCCCTCTCTATTTTACTGTATAAAATGCCTAGGGAGGAGTTTAACTCTACAGCTACGGGCATATTTGCATTCAACAAGTGGGCAAAATTTCTTTTCTATCTCTTCAAATACTTTACTTTATTATTACTACAGTTCTAAAGCATTTGCCAATTTGTTGTAAAATAAACCATGGCATGAGCTTATCTTTCTATCCTAAGCACATTAGAAGGTCAACATATTTCTGTCTCTTTGTTTTTAAGTATAACAAGGAGCGGCTACAGACACATCTGCATTTCACATGTCGGGGAAATCCCCCTCTTACTAACCGTCCAAAATTCCTTTTATTCTTTATATTCACTTTATTAACATCTTTTTTTTAGAGCTCTGTCTATTCCATATGAAATATAACAGGACATGAATTCAACTTGTCAGAGTTACCACGGGCACATTTACAATTCAACAGCTTGGCAAAACCCATGTTTTTTCCCCCGTCCGATGTATATTTTTAATTTTAATTTTACCCTTGTTATTTTAGAACATTACTCATTGTGCATTTGTTATCAAATACGTCAAGATGTTAAGATATAAGTTTATTTCAACTAGCTGTACTATTAGAAAACCTAATTCCTTCAGATCTCTCTCTCTCTTCTTCTTCTTCTTCTGCTTCTTCTTCTTGATCTTCTTCTTCTTATCATTATCGAACTTGTGACCTCTTCTTATTCTTTTTGCTGCTCTCTGACCTTCCCTTCCTCTTCTCTCTCCTTGACCTTTAACCTTTCCTCTCCCTTTTCCCTCCTTAACCTTTGACCTCCCCTTCCCCTTCTCTCCGACGTATGACTTTTCCTTTCCTTACCCCTGACCTGAACTATTGATTTCCCCCTCCTACTCTTTCCTGACCTTGGCTACCCTTCGTCTCTTATCTTGACTCTGGACTCTCCTCTTCTTCGATAACCCCCCCCCCCCCCCTTGACCTTTAACCTCTAACCTGTCTCCCTCTGGACTCTTAACTGTTTCCATGACCTTTGACCTTTAACGCTACCCTCAATTCCCTCTTGGGATTTTTTCTGTTCCTTTCTGACCCTCAATTCTTCCTCCTGGAAATTTGACCACCCCTTATCCCCTTCTTTAACCTTTGACCTTTGACCTTAGACCTTTCCCTCTATGAACGGTAGCCTTCCTCCTCCCTCCCCTCTCGAACCCTTAACCCCCGCCCTCCTTACCTTCCTAGGTCTTGTCCCCCACCCTCTCCCCTTATTTTTTTTACCTTTACCTCCCTTTCCTCACTCTTTTTACCTTACCCCCCCCCCCTCCCCACCTTATCCCTTCCTTGACCCCGTCCTCCCTCCGATCTCTGACCATTTAACCAAACCCCTCTCTACCCCCCCCCCCCATCCCCTCGATCTTAATCCCCCCCCCCCTCCACCCTGACCCCCTTCCTTTTACCTCCCTCTCCCTTTCCTCCCCCCCTGACCTTTGACCTTATCCCCTCCCTCACCCTCCCACGTCATCTGCTGTTGCAACCATCTGACTGTACTGTAGTGAGGAAAAACTGTTTATGAAAGCAATATTTCAGTGTTTATCAGCAATAACTGGACCTATTACCCCGCTAGTACAACGATAGAGCTAAAATATATTGAAGTCGGAGTGCGAAAGGATATCATATATAGGACAGGAACAAATTAAGGGGAACTCGTGTATTTATAAGGATAAAGTATTATTGGTTTTAGGAATAATGTTTACTGGTTGTTTGGGTTTTTTTTTCGTGATTGTTATGTTTCTTACCTTCTTTGTGTTTTAGTTGTTATTCTTCCTTTCTTTGTACACATACACGCATGCACATCTGCGCACAAATACACAAACACACACATGTACACACACACACACACACACACACACACACACATACATAAACACACACACACACACACAAAAACACACACACAAACACACATATAAACACACACATAAACACACTCACAAACACACAAACACACACATAAACACACACACACAAACGCAAATAAACACTCATTTACATTTAGTCTCACCATCCCACAAACTCAAACTCTCCCCCCACACCTCCCCCCCCCCCCCCACATGTAATAGCATCCCCACCCCCACATACTGACACCCACATATACTGTTCATAAGTATCTTTGTGAATAATTTAGTTCTTATCGTTATGCTTTTTACTATGACTTTATGAGTGCAAATGTTGGGATGTATGTTACATGTTAATTATTGTGCGAACGCAGCATAAATAGAATGATATCATAAAGTACGTGAATTTTATATTTTCTCTCTTATTCCTCTGCCTGAATATCTGCCTTTGTAAAAAAAGAAGAAGAAAAAAAAAATGTATATATATATATATATACACACACACTCCTAAAGTTCTTGTTTATTTTTTTTTTTTAGTGAAAAGTAAGAAATATATTCATTGTTAAGTGTTTAAAAAGAAAGGTACATTTTTTTTTTTTTTTAAGAAGAAATTAATTACCTTTTTCATATCCGCGTCTGTCGTAATGAAGAATATACACATTGTAAATAACTTTTGATATGAAGCGGGCTGACACGTGTAAAGATTTCGTCATTGACACTGTAATATATTTATTTTTCGTAGCTGAGCTGTATCTATACCTATCTGTCTATCTATCTCTACGTTTGTGTGTGTGTGTCTGCAAATACAAACACACACACACACACACACACACACACACACACACACACACACACAGACACACACACACATATATATGTATGTGTGTAAATATCTATCTATCTGTCTATAGATAGATATAGATATAGATAGATAGGAGGAGAAAGGGGAGGAAGAGGAGAAGGAGGAGGAAGAAAAGGAGGAGGAGGAGAAGAAGAAAAAGGGGAAGTACGAAAACAAGAATAAGAACGAATTTAAGGAAGATGTAGAGAAAACAAGTAAAATTATGAAGAGGAAAATAGTGATAATTGAAGAATGAAGAAAAAGAACACGTAGATAATAATAATAATAATAATAATAATAATAATAATAATAATAAGAGGGAGAAGAGAGATTCCACGTAGCGAATTCTCCCGCCTATTAAAGCACAAAAGAGCACGACATCCGGGATCCGTTGTCATCAAAACCAGGATCGTTAAATCATAAATTACATGAAAGGCCTCTCGCTCCCCCTCCTCCCCCTCCTTCTCCCTCTTCCCCCCTTCTCTCTTTCTCCCTCGATACATGATCTTTACTTTCTTCTGTTTCGCACTTTTTTTTTCTTCTCTTTCTGTCTGTCTCTTTCTCTCTTTCTCTCTTTCTCTCTCTCTCTCTCTCTTCCCTCTTCTCTCTCTCTCTCTTTCTTTCTCTCTCTCTCTCTCTCTCTCTCTCTCTCTCTCTCTCTCTCTCTCTCTCTCTTTATACCTCGTATCCCCCTTTCCCTCCATATTTATCTCCAACACCCTTCTCCCTCTTTCCTTTCTCGCCTTCTCCCTCTTTTCCCTTCTCTTTCTCTCTTTTTCTCTTCTTCCCTTCTCTTTCTCTATGTTTCTCTTCTTCCCTTTTCTTTCTCTCTTTTCCTCTTCTTCCCTTCTCTTTCTCTATTTTTCTCTTCTTCCCTTCTCTTTCTCTATTTTTTCTTCTTCCCTTCTCTTTTTCTCTTTTTCTCTTCTTACCTCTCTTCTCTTATTCTGCCTTCTCTTCTTCTCTTGCCCTACCTCTACTCTTCTGGCTTTCCTTCTCCTTCTCCCTTTTCCCCCTTCCCAGTCTACCACCCCCCCTGCCCCCCTTACCCTTCCTCATGACCCCCCCCCCTACCCCCTGCCCCGAATCTGACCCCCCATACCCTGCCTGTTTCATCGTTCCCTGTAACCCTCTGTACCTTATTTCTTCAGACTGACTCCAAGTTACCTTCTTGTAGTTACCTTCTGTACATCCTCTGCCCTCCCCTCCCCCCCGCCTCCCAACCATACGCACACACCCTCTAGACTGACCCTAGGCTATACTCTGCCCTCTCCTTCACCCCCCTCCTTAACCCCACCCCAGCTTACCCCCCAATCCCTACCCTCCCCCCCCTCTACTCCCCCACTCCCCCCCAGGTTACAATCTGTCTAACTCCCTCGACCCCCCCCCCCCTCGGCCGACCACACGCGCCCCGTACCAAAGGCGTTATTACTTGGACAAAGCCGGCGGCTCCTGTCTTTATCTTCCAGTGCGGTAATATATAAGCCAGCACAAAACCGGCCCCGGCTTTGTGATCGTGACCTTGTTCGGCTGCGGCGTGAGGTCACGTGACCAGACTTGTTTTCTTGTCATTAGCTCTAATTTATTTCGATTTGTACTTTCCTTCGTGGTTTTTACGGATAGATGTAATTCTGCCGTATACTATGCCCCCCCCCCCCCTCCCACGCTCCAAAGGTCATGTGTATGGAATTTGTTTTTATGAATGGGACCTTATCCATTGTAATTCCTCATGGGAAATGTATTGCTAGATGTAATGATGCAAAGGATACTTTACCAAGATGCTTAGACTGATTATTCCTTTACTTTCCTGCCTCGTGTAGCTACTTCGAGTTATATCGCGATAATACGTTACAAATATAAGATGTGGCAAACATAAGATAAATGAGAAAAATTCACTACAAAGTTCCCTGTACTTCATATAATGAACGACTGAATCCCATATCTGTTTATCACATGATTGATATTCTCCATTGCAACATTTACGCTTCTCTTCCACATTAGTCGCTTCATCGACCTGTTACTACAACCTTATAAAACGCCTAATAATCGCGGTCACAACACATTGTCTTATTTTTGTTTTTGTAATGGTTTCCTTAATAAAATGCATAGCAATGTCTTGTTCTTCTGGCAGCGAGACTGTAAGAAGTTTTCGGGCGAGATTATGAAACCACACACGATAGCCCTTGTCAAGAGGCACTGCTGCCTGCGCTTATACCTGGTACACCCCGTTTACGGTGGAGAGAAGCGGTGACTCTGTGTTTGTTTACATTTTCAAACTACATGCAGTTTGAATGGATTGGAGTAAACCTTATTAGAAACAATGGTTCGCCAAATATGGGATTTCACTTTTATTCATTAATGCTGTTACAGTGTCTATGTATAGACATAACATTTTTATTCATGAATACTGTCACAGTGTCTATGTACTGACATAACAAAGAGATGCCTAAATACACCAGCAGTAGTTGAAGATAATCTGATATTTATTTGTTTCGAAAGGCTATTAGTAAAAGTAAAACAATAATTACAGAATTATTTCTTGTTTTATTCGAACCATTTATTTGAAATGAGTAAAGAAGGGCTGACGTATAACGTTAAGAGAACTAAATTTTATTATAAATCCTTCCACGTTGATATCCGAGGTGTGTTGTGCACACTCATATGCACACACACACACACACACACACACACACACACACACACACACACACACACACACACACACACACACACACACACACACACACACACACATACACGCACACACACACACACACATACACACACACACACACACACACCTGGTAACGAGAAAAATACTATTTAGCTATTAAACGATGGCTGATGGTCCTGGCGAAAAACATTATAGGATAACGCGTAGCATCCGTTGCATGTTCATTGGTGACACGTTCTATCGGCGCTAGAGCGGAGCTTGTAACGCGAATTATTTACATTTTTATATAGCGCCAGGGATCTTCCCCTTATCATAGTGTCAGAGTACCTGGGGTTGCGTATATGCCTAATAGATCCGCGCTCCGACGTTATTTCGTTCGGCAACTTTTGAGCCGGTGTGACCCACCGTTACGTCCGTTCAGTAATGTAGGACTAGGGCTTAAGCTAGAATCGTGATTCGCTTATTAATGATACCCTGCTCACACTTTAGACGTCACTACCATGTTTTGGTAAATCCCATCAATTTGTGATTCATGATAAATACGCATCGGGCATTGCATGAGCGCCCATCACAGACGTCGCAGCTAGAGTGGGTTATTTATAAATTTTCCCAGCTCGTTTCGCATGTGCAGTTGACAATACCTCGGCAGATTGTTCCCCGAGAAGATTCGCTAGCGTGAGGCCGCGAATTGTTTTCCCGTCACCATTCATTAGTGCGTCATTCTGTAGCATATCATTAAATGTTAAATTCAGTGTAGTGCTTGAAATAATTTTGTATTACTTCTATAGCTAGTTTATTGCATTTGTGTAAAATGAACGTTAATTTCCGTGTTTGGCATCCATGTCAGGTCACTTTCACTCTCATTAACTGTCACTCTCTCTCACACACACACACACACACATGCTCACGCACTCACTCATCTGCCCGCGAGTTTGTCAGTCGTGATGTGTGACTTGTGACATACATTTCTTCTCTGTGTGACGACAATTGGTTCAAGTAAATCCTTACGGATTGCCATTGTCGTTTCCCTTACTTATCCTCAATCTGCCGAGAGACGGTTTGGTAGTTCAAGCTAGGTCTTTGCGGACCGCTACTGCCGTCCCCATCTCTTCTAATTTCTCCTTTAAAGGTAAAACACAAAATAAAGAAAAAGAAGACGAAAATAACGAAAATTCGAACATTTAAAACTGCAAATTATATAAATAATCGGCTAGTGGCGCTTAACACCCCCTCTTCTCTGTTGTCTCTCTTTTCTCTTACTATCTTGGCCCTCATGTGTATAATCTGGTTCACGATATCTGTCACGGCACCGAAGGAGGCCCTGCTGCAGAAACGGTCACCTTCGGACGCTGTGGAAAACGTCACCGGAAGATCGCCAGAAGCCGAGAAAGACTAGGATAATTGTCAGAGCAGAGCAAGCCGCCCCAGGATGCCTGCCAGTACGCCCGTAGATCCAGTGAAGGACCAGGAACTCGCCAGAGCAGGTACCAGTCGCCACATGATGGACGGGCGTCGCTTCTTGCCTGGACGCCGCAGATCCACTCAACCTCCAGGAGCTCGTTACCCGAAGAGGACGCTTCCTGCCGGACGCCCGTGATCCTGACGAGGACAACAAGGACGTCGGTACGAGCACGCAGCCGAGAAGGACCTGGATGAGATCTGCGGGAACGTGCATTGGGCGAGTAAGCCGCCGAGTTAGGCCTGGTCGAGGACTACGAGGACGAGTCCGAAGTCAAGGAGGACCTGTGCGAGATCTTTGAGGACGTGTGGATGTCGAGGACGAACGGATTTACGAGGGACCAAGATGAAGATGACGACAGGGACGAAGATGCACTAGGGACAGCATACGCGAAAACGAAGTGATTATAAGTCAAGAACCAGCCAGGTTGAGCCAACCCTTGAGGCAAATATCAGGCGCCTCGAGGGCGAGGCGTTAGTAGGTGGCCGAGCAATATACTGTGTACATAAGCACGTATACGCTATGGCTCCCACGTGAGCCATAGCGTGTGGCGGGCTGCCACACTGCCGTGCCCCGCACCAAGCGTGACCCGGGCTGCCGCGTGACAGATAATAATAACTGCCCCACGCGCACTCCCGGAGTATAAAAGGCCAAGGATGACCCAGGTCAGGGAGAGTTCCTGCCGAGAGCCTGTCCGGTCAAGGCCGCTGAACCAACCGCCCGCCCCCCCTGGTCTGACCGCAGTAGACTACCTGCGACCCAGCCTTACCAAGACTTGTATCGTGTGATCCATATCTGTGTTGCTTACTCTTCTTAATAACAGAGGTTAAGCCAGCCGTCCCATTTCACTACTCCTGCGTTACCATATGTTTAAGGCGTCTAAATAGGCTTTACACACACACATACATATATATATACTTATGTACATATATACACATATATTTATATATATCTATCAATCTATCTCTCTCCATATATACATATATGCACACACACACACACACACACACACACACACACACACACACACACACACACACACACACATATATGTATGTATGTATGCATACACATAATACTTACATACATACACACACACACACACACACACACACACACACACACACACACACGCACACACACACACACACATGTCTATATATATATATATATATATATATATATATATATATACATATATATACATATATTTATATATATGCATATATATATATATTTACATATATCTATATCTATCAATCTATCTATCTCTATATATACATATATGCATACACACACACACACACACACACACATATACATATATACACACATATGTATGTATTTATGCATACACACAATACTTACATACATCCATACATCCATACACACACACACACACACACACACACACACACACACACACACACACACACACACACACACACTCACATATATATATATATATATATATATATATATATATATATATATATATATATATATATATATATATATGTTAGGGAAATCGGTCTCGACCTTTCGCAGGAATTTCTATAAGCGTGAAAAAGGCAGATAAAGCAAAATAAATTAAATT
>NC_061860.1:10032154-10034654 GCF_019202785.1 Penaeus chinensis
AAATTACGTTTATGTATGAACTAAAAGGGTTATTGATAATAACACTTCTAATACATAATTATGAAATAGGAACTAATAGTGTTATTACCTTCCTAGTACCCTAATGATACTTATTACTGTGATTAAGTATACCCATCACTGAAAGCATAAGATCTATCTGACATGAAATAATCATTTAGTATACTGATTATCTGTTTTTGTTTGGCTGTATTTTTCATATTTTTTTCCCTCTTGTTCTTCCACTTCTGTTTCTTCTTCATCTTCAATTCCTCTTCACCTTCATCTTCACTTCTTCCTCACCTTCACCTTCATCTTTATCTTCTTCTTCACCTTCATCTTCATCATCTTCTTCACCTTCATCTACATCTTCTTCTTCTTCACCTTCATCTTCTTCTTCTTCTTCTTCACCTTCATCTTCATCTTCTTCACCTTCATCTTGATCTTCTTCACCTTCATCTTGATCTTCTTCTTCACCTTCATCTTCATCATCATCTTCTTTTTCTTCACCTTCACCTTCACCTTCATCTTCTTCTTCTTCACTTTCATCTTCATCTTCTTCACCTTCATCTTCACCTTTACCTTCATCTTCTTCTTCACCTTCATCTTCATCTTCTTCTTCTTCACCTTCATCTTCCTCTGCACTTCTTCTTCAACTTCTTCACTTTCATCTTCATCTTCTTCACCTTCATCTTCATCTTCTTCTTCACCTTCACTTCTTCTCCACCTTCATCTTCATCTTCTTCACCTTCATCTTCATCTTCATCTTCTTCACTTTCATCTTTATCTATTCTCAGCCTTCCACAGTTTCAACCTGGGACCTTTCCTGGTACTAGACTGCGAAGGTTTTCTTGGTACTATGCAACGACGCATTTCCTGGTACCATTAATGGATGTCTTTTCTTGGTACCGGACAAAGATTTAGGTTTCCAGGTGCTGAGTTAATGTATGTGTCTGTCTGAATGAAGAGATTGTTTGCTGCCGTGGTGATTGTGCTGATGGTGAAATTAGATAGATGTTTATTTTCTCTTATCCTCTTCCTCTTCATCATCATCTTCACCACCACCACCACCACTATCACCACCACCATCAACCACCAACACCACCACCACCATCATCATAAACTTTTTTTTTTTTTTCTTTCTTTCTTTTTTTTTTTCTCTCCATCTCTTCGCCCTTTTCCCTCTTTTTTCCTCCTCTGTCTTCTCCTCTTCCTCCTCTTCATTCCCCTCCCCTTTCTCCTTCTCCTCCTCCTCCTCCTTCCTCCTCTTTTTCTTAGAATAATGGTATCAACGGTCACCGTTGGTTTATTCACACACATGTTTCACCGAAAGAAGAAAATAGGCCAGAATTATCACTAGCATCGATCGGTTGCCATTGTCATTATTCGCGAATAATTCCCATTCAGTCTTTTAAGATACTACTTCGTGGGGACTTAAGGTGATAAGGCGCTTCATCAGCTGGCACTGTGCTTCACCAACGAAGCATCCTGTTCCGTTTACAGATTTGGAAATCAGATTGCAATAAAGAGTATCCCACAGTTGCAAGATTACGAAAGTTTAATCTTTAAGGCTGCAAAATTAGGGAGTTGAAAAATTAACTATGGAATATTCAAAACTGCCGAATTAACTAAGAAATATCCGAAACTGCGGAATTATGGAATATTCAAACTGCAAAATTACAAAGTTGGAATAGTGTTTAAAACTGTGGAATAGCAAAACTGAAAAAAAAAAAAAAAAAAATCCCTCCATTGAATTTTTTTTTACATCATTGCCAACCACATCTTGCTTATCAAGTGAATGAATTTGTGAAATTCATCTCTAAAAAGTTTCATACAGGAATATCAATACTACCTCCCCCCCCCCCCCCCTGCTCGTTGTTGCCTCGGGGGCTCAAGGGACAGAAACTAGGGGCCCAGTGTAAGGGATCGACCCTCGCCTCAACAAATTTTGCATGGTCTTTGCTTGTCCCATTTCATTTTCCTTCATTTATTTCATCCCCTTCGTCTCTCCACTTATCCTGATCGTAAACTCATGTTCACCCTTTTAGCCACAATAATTTTATCATAGCGCGTAATGACCTTCGATGTCTTGACCATTAACCATTTTGGAAATCCACAAACACTGTTTTATGAACCAAAAAATTTCCTTACCCGACCCACCCTTTCGCTTTTCAATAAATTAATTCCATCCTTTTGGATTCTTAAAAAATTAAAACAGTCAGTTAATAGTTGAGGGAATGACCCAAAAAATTTTAGTAATTGAACAATCTATAACAATAAGAATGAAGAAACAAGTAAGCAAGGTCAATAAATAGCCAATTTAATGTGGGGATAAACAACCAACTAGTTACTGTAAACATGAACAAAAAAAATCATAAACAAAGGAATGGGAAACCAATTAACAGATACAGAAATGGGCAGACAATGAACAGACTCTAAATAAACGCCAATTAATACCTATAGATATAGGCAGACACTGAATATGTATTGAACTGACGACCAA
>NC_061860.1:10044654-10047154 GCF_019202785.1 Penaeus chinensis
ACAATCCGGTCTGTTGACAATTTTCCACCATATTTGGAATCTGCAAAATAAATTCCTTTGAATATTACAAAAAGACTACTTATAGAAGTGAGAGGCATCTGGTCTTTGGCCTAGTCTTATTACACATGTACAAAGGAGAGAATTTCAAAGACACCGAGTTTTTGGAACGCGGTCAGTTGGTCGTGTCTCGGGGCATCTGTCCTCTACTCTGAATGGGCAAAGCAGACTATTAACCTAATGTTAGACAATAAACGACCCACAGTTCTAGCAGGTTTCAGTGTATATGATCAAAACACTTATATTGTCTTCTGAGAGACGGAGACAGACAGTATGCTATATTATAAGAGGAATTAGATGAACATGAATATCCATAGAGAACATTTTGAGTAAGAAATCACTTGCTAATTCAAGATATGTAGCATCCCCATAGCAACAGCACTAGTGGCACACTTTATTGCTGATAAATCTCTAAATGCTTTAAACTATACATGGCATCTGTCTCTTGCTTTCTTCTAACAACAGTGTTACAACAATTACAATAGACTTCAAAACCAAATTGATATTAGAATAACGAATAAGCTTACTTTTTATTTTAGGTTCTACATCACTCGAAACAGATCATATATCTATTCTGCAAGAAATTTGGCAAGTTTGTGCAAGCAATGCTTCTCTTAATAATTCAAAAACAAAGATAATAGTTGTCTGATAAGAGGATTGCATCAAGCATTCCACGTGGCCTCTGGTAAAAGATACTTTGCCATCTCACCACACAAAACCTGGTATTTGCAGCGTCTATCACTGAAGTCAGGGAATGCACACGTTTTTAAAAATTAGTTGTCTTTCACTTGACCTAGTGGATTTACCCAAAAGTGAATGTCAATTTTCTGCTTAGTGTATAACCACAAAAGTAAACATTATTGATCATGGATGCTTCGTATTTTCAATTTATATAGAATTCAGATTGCTGTTAAACAAAGACAATCATTATACGTATTTTTTACAATAATATAGTTTAACGTGTATGATAACAACTGCCATAACACTTCATTTAGTTCATTAAATTTGAAAGCACTTCAGTAAAGATAAATATAAAGTCAGGTCAATATTATACAGAACAGGTATGGAATTACTATATAGGTTAATACCATACATTTTATGAACCAACCCATGCTAAGCTACATAAGATAAACAGTTACTTGAAGGAAGGAAAAGTGCCTTACTTATAATCCATAAAGTACCTACAGTATGACACTCCTGAAAGTTATTAAGATTATATACACTTTATGTCGATCACTAGGAAATCCCTCAGATTTTTTTTTCTTTTTATAATTTATAATAACTTTTGAAATAACTGTTGAAATTATATGGCGATTTTTATCATGAACTATATATATCTATATCTATCTATATCTATATATATAGATAGATAGATAGATACACACACACACACACACACACACACACACACACACACACACACACACACACACATATATATATATATATATATATATATATATATATTGAAGGCCACCATCAGTCAATGTCGACTATGGCATTATTGTCTCTTACTCTGTGTAAGGTGAACTCTCATAGTATTTGACTATGCACGGACTGAACTACAAGGCAGCAATCGGGCATCACTATAGTAGCACCAACCTAATATTACAAATCCATGTGTGTGTGTGTGTGTGTGCGTGTGTGTGTGTGTGTGTGCGAGTGTGTGTGTGTGTGTGTGTGTGTGTGTGTGTGTGTGTGTGTGTGTGTGTGTGTGCATTCACACGCGCATCGTGCGCATGTGTGTATGCGTGTGCGTCTTTGTGCGTGTGTGTCTTTGTGCGTGTGTATTTTCTTATCTAAACGGTAAAAAAACAAGCACATACATCCATACACATCACAAATACATTCTCAGTCAACACTACTCTATATTACCCCTACAACGTATATAGTCAAAATCCCAACCCCATCGCATTTCAATAAATCCTACCAACTCATTACGATTTTCCTTCCTATTCTCCATAAAAAAAATAAAAAAAAAATCATTCCACGAGATCAAGAAGAAGAAGAAGAAGAAGAAGAAAAAAAAAGAGTTTTCTATAACGACTAAATTATTCCATCACGAGAAATTAGACATAAGCGGATCAGCCAAAAATGAGTCGCGACAGAGATAATGAAAGGTGGGGATTAGACCAATAGGGGGAGGAGGGGGGAGGGGGAGGAGGAAGAGGAGGGGGGGGGGGGGAGGAGGAGGAAGAGGGGGGGAGGGGGAGGAGGAGGAAGAGGGGGAAGGGGAGGAGGAAGAGGGGGGGAGAGGAGGAAGAGGGGGAAGGGGAGGAGGAGGAGGGGGAGCAGGAGGAAAAGGGGAAGGTGAGGAGGAAGAGGGGGAGGGAGGAGGCAGAGGGTGAGGGGGAAGGGGAGGAGGGGGGAGGAGGAGGAAGAGGAAAAGGGGAAGGGGAAAGAGGAGGAAGAAGAAGGGGAGGAAGAGAAGGAGTAGGTGGTG
>NC_061860.1:10087154-10089654 GCF_019202785.1 Penaeus chinensis
GACTGATAATTGAAATAATAGAAAAAATAATAGTAACAGTAATGATAGGAATTATAGGAGTAATGATAACATTAGTAATAGTAGTAGTAGTAGTGATGATAAATAATGATAATAATAATAATAATAATAATAATAATAATAATAATAATAACAGCAATAATAGCAATAACAATAACAACAAAAACATTGATTGTATTAATAATGATGATACTAATAATGATAATAATAACGATAATAATAACTATAATAATGATAATGATAATAATAGTAATAATAATAACAATAATTCTAACGGTAACAACAGTAACATTTATCATATTAGAATTATAACAAAGCCAGCGTCAAAACACGTCTACTATAACTACCATAATTATCATCATCATTTCATCCCATCAAAATCACCAATTCAAAGTATCATCACCCCCGTTTTCTATTTACTTTCAGTTTTTTAAAGTTCCCCCTTCGATTCCTCCCCCTGCGTCAGCCATATTAATATGATAACCCTTGTCTCATCATTATTAAATTCCTTCGGTTCCTAATCACACTGTCAGTTCCTCTTATTCCTCTTGATTGGGGGATTAGCTGTTCATCATGTCTGGTTCGTCCTCGGGATTGTGTTTGTTTTGTGATAATCAAGTGCTGTTTGTCTTTGAACCGATCCAGGGTCAGCTGTTGTGTGTCATTTACTTATTTCGTTACTGTTTTTGTTGTTTTTTTATAATAATTATCAAGATCTTATTATTCAATTATTATTATTATCATCATCATTATTATTATTACCATTATTGATATTATTATCATTATTATAATGATTATTATTATTGATATTATTATTATTATTATCATTATTATCATTACTATCATTATTGTTATTATTATATATTATTATTATTACTATCGTTAATGTTATTTTCATAATTGATCTAATTATCATTCTAATCATTATTATTATTGTTATTATTATTTTTATTATCATTATCAGTATTCTTTTCCTTTGGGGGAGTACCTTTATGGGAAAGAGAGAGAGAGAGAGAGAGAGAGAGAGAGAGAGAGAGAGAGAGAGAGAGAGAGAGAGAGAGAGAGAGAGAGAGAGAGAGAGAGAGAGAGAAGAGAGAGAGAGAGAGAGAGAATAGAGAGACGGAGAGAGAGAGAGAGCGAGAGAAAAGAGAGACGGAGAGAGATACATAGAAATAGATAGAAAGAGAGACACAGACCAAGCAACAGAGAAAGACGACGAGAAAACAAAAACAGAAACAGGAAAAGAAACAACCAAACAACCAAAAAAACACAACACCCAGCAATGCCTACGCAAAACTACAACACCTACAACCGCTCCTGCCCCCCCACCCCACCTCCCTCTCCCTCCCCCCACCCCACCTCCCTCTCCCTCCCCCCACCCCACCTCCCTCTCCCTCCCCCCACCCACACCACAACCCAAAACCGAGCCTCAAGAAAGAGTGACGTACGAGGTATAGACACAAAGCAAAAAAAAAAAAAGAGAAGGGATGTATTTCAACGCCGTCCACAGCCCGACGCATGAAAATGGAGGAAGAGAGGGAGAGAAGCGGGAGCCGAGAAAGACGGGGAAACACAAGCCCAGTGATTGCAATCAAAGGAAAGCGTACAGGCCCGGTATCGGGGGTCAGTGAGCTGTGAAGGGGTCGGGGAGGGCTCGGCGTCGGAGAGAGAGAGGGGCTGCGAGGGGGGACGCGGGAGCCAACAACAACGATATATCGAGCTATAACCGCCTGTCGACACATCGGGGTATATTAAGAGCGACGCCGCGGCAAATGTCTGTACTCGCAGGGAAGGAAAAGTTTGCGGCTCGAGCGAATATCGGATTTTTTTTTTTCTTTTTTTTTTGACAGATCCTTCTTTGTTTTTTCGATTTTAAAAACTGGAGGAAAAGATATAGAAAGATCTGGGGTTGGTGTACAGTGCAGAGGAATGTGTTGTAGACTGAGAGAGATATGTCGATGTGATTTTGCTTTTGTGTGTCGATTTAGTTCAAGTAGTTGTGCTTGGCATCCGCTTAGATATAGGCAGATTTATATATGCTATAAAAATAGACACACACACACACACACACACACATACACACACACACACACACACACACACACACACTCAAACACACACACACATGAACTGTACTAGAGATATAAAATAGAAGACGAAGTGAATTGGTAGACAGAAAGAGAGACAGACAGACAGACAAACAAACAGGCAGACAAAGACAAAAATGACAATGTAACGTGATAATAGCGATGGTGATGCTGATGGTGATGGTTTTAGAGTAATAATCACAATGACAATTACTGTTACATTCTATCATTATCATAACGGTACTAATAAATGATAGCGATGATGGTAATAGTAATGATGACAGTATCAATAATCATAATTATGATTATTATTACCATTATCGTTACTGTTATCATTATGATATAGTACCAGTAGCACTACAGTACCAATAACAGTTTAATGATAAGAGGCGGAA
>NC_061860.1:10099654-10100971 GCF_019202785.1 Penaeus chinensis
ATGATAATGATGATGATGATGATAATATCAATAATAATAATAATGATAATAATAATAATAATAATAATAATAATAATAATAATAATAATAAATTATGATATCTTACTGATAACAAAAATAATAGTAATTATGATAAAAAAGTAAAGATAATGTCAATACCAATAACAATATCATCATCATCAATCATTACTATTAACCTTACAATCATCGTCATCATCATCACTAATAACGATGATGATAGTGAATCAATATTTACACCATACTATTATTAAACAATTATCAATCATAATATCATAAACAAAAGCACTCATAACTTCGATTTCCAGTCTCTCTATGAAACACAAAGCTCGCCCTTATAACTGCCCACTGCCGCCTCCTCTTCTCACGCCCATCAATATATGATACGCCCTTGAATGTCTCGCGGACGGCATGCGGTTGTGAAACTTGAGAAACTTCTGGAATGGGAATATTCCAGTTCGCGCGCTCTCTTGGAATGCGAGAGTGCTAGGTTGGGGGTGGGAATGGGGGTGTGGGAGAGGGTTGGGGGTGGGAATGGGGGTGTGGGGGTGGGAATGGGGGTGTGGGGTGAGGGAGGGGGAGGGGGAAAGGGGTTGGAATGGGGGTTTAGGGGGAGGGTTGGAATGGGGGTTTAGGGGGTAGAAATGGGGGTGAGGGGGAGGGTTGGAATGGGGGTGAGGGGGAGGGTTGGAATCGGGGTGTGTGGGGTTAGGGATGGGAATGAGGGTGTGGGGGGTTGGGGGTATGAATGGGGTGAGGGAGTGAGGGGGAATGGAGGTGAGGGGGATCGTAGGAATGGGGTGAGGGGGAGAGGGTTAGAAGGGGGGTGAAAGGAGGATAGGAATGGGGTGAGAGCGTGAGGGAAAAAAGGAAAGGTTGGAATGCGGGTGAGGGGAGTGAGGGCAAGGGTAGGAATGGGATGAGGGTGAGGGAGAGGGTAGGAATGGGGGGTGACGGGTGAGGGTGATGGGGAGGGTCACATTGAGGTGATGGAGAGGGGGAGAGGGAGAGGGTCGAAATGGGATTGAGGGAGTGAGGGAGGGGCTAGGAATGGGGGTGAGGGGGAGGGTTGGGGTAAGAGGAAGGAGGGGTTAGGGGGGGAGGATGTGGGAGAGATGGGGTAGGTAGTGTGATAGTAACGATAATACGAGCAATACTGATGAAGATGAAAATAACAATAATGACAATAACGATAATAATGATGATAGTAATAGTAAGAATGATAATAATAACAGAAATGGCAATTTTCCCTACAACAATAATGATAATGATGATACAAATAATGATCATGATAACATT
>NC_061860.1:10116071-10121071 GCF_019202785.1 Penaeus chinensis
CCGTACGTTCTAAAGGTCACTGAGAGGAAGGCCAGAATTGACTGACCTACCCGTACGTTCTAAAGGTCACTGAGAGGAAGGCCAGAATTGACTGACCTACCCGTACGTTCTAAAGGTCACTTAAAGGAAGGCCAGAATTGACTGACCTACCCGTACATTCTAAAGGTCACTGAGAGGAAGGCCAGAATTCACTGACCTACCCGTACGTTCTAAAGGTCACTGAGAGGAAGGCCAGAATTCACTGACCTACCCGTACGTTCTAAAGGTCACTGAGAGGAAGGCCAGAATTGACTGACCTACCCGTACGTTCTAAAGGTCACTGAGAGGAAGGCCAGAATTGACTGACCTGCCCGTACGTTCTAAAGGTCACTTAAAGGAAGGCCAGAATTGACTGACCTACCCGTACATTCTAAAGGTCACTGAGAGGAAGGCCAGAATTGACTGACCTACCCGTACGTTCTAAAGGTCACTGAGAGGAAGGCCAGAATTGACTGACCTACCCGTAAGTTCTAAAGGTCACTGAGAGGAAGGCCAGAATTGACTGACCTACCCTTACGTTCTAAAGGGCACTGAGAGGAAGGCCAGAATTGACTGACCTACCCGTACGTTCTAAAGGTCACTAAGAGGAAGGCCAGAATTGACTGACCTACCCGTACGTTCTAAAGGTCACTGAGAGGAAGGCCAGTATTGACTGACCTACCCGTACGTTCTAAAGTTGATTGAGAGGAAGGCCAGAATTGACTGACCTACCCGTACGTTCTAAAGGTCACTTAAAGGAAGGCCAGAATTGACTGACCTACCCGTACGTTCTAAAGGTCACTGAGAGGAAGGCCAGAATTGACTGACCTACCCGTACGTTCTAAAGGTCACTGAGAAGAAGGCCAGAATTGACTGACCTACCCGTACGTTCTAAAGGTAACTGAGAGGAAGGCCAGAATTGACTGACCTACCTGTACGTTCTAAAGGTCACTGAGAGGAAGGCCAGAATTGACTGACCTACCCGTACGTTCTAAAGGTCACTGAGAGGAAGGCCAGAATTGACTGACCTACCTGTACGTTCTAAAGGTCGCTGAGAGGAAGGCCAGAATTGACTGACCTACCCGTACGTTCTAAAGGTCAATGAGAGGAAGGCCAGAATTGACTGACCTTCCCGTACGTTCTAAAGGTCACTTAAAGGAAGGCCAGAATTGACTAACCAACCCAAACGTTCTAAAGGTCACTGAGAGGAAGGCCAGAATTGACTGACCTACCCGTACGTTCTAAAGGTCACTGAGAGGAAGGCCAGAATTGACTGACCTACCCGTACGTTCTAAAAGTCACTGAGAGGAAGGCTAGAATTGACTGACCTACCCGTACGTTCTAAAGGTCGCTGAGAGGAAGGCCAGAATTGACTGACCTTCCTGTACGTTCTAAAGGTCACTGAGAGGAAGGCCAGAATTGACTGACCTACCCGTACGTTCTAAAGGTCACTGAGAGGAAGATCAGAATTGACTGACCTTCCCGTACGTTCTATAGGTCACTGAGAGGAAGGCCAGAATTCACGGACCTACCCGTACGTTCTAAAGGTCACTGAGAGGAAGGCCAGAATTGACTGACCTACCCGTACGTTCTAAAGGTCACTGAGAGGAAGGCCAGAATTGACTGACCTACCCGTACGTTCTAAAGGTCACTGAGAGGAAGGCCAGAATTGACTGACCTACCCGTACGTTCTAAAGGTCACTGAGAGGAAGGCCAGAATTGACTGACCTACCCGTACGTTCTAAAGGTCACTGAGAGGAAGGCCAGAATTGACTGACCTACCCGTACGTTCCAAAGGTCACTGAGAGGAAGGCCAGAATTCGCTGACCTACCCGTACGTTCTAAAGGTCACTTAAAGGAAGGCCAGAATTGACTGACCTACCCATACGTTCTAAAGGTCACTGAGAGGAAGGCCAGAATTGACTGACCTACCCGTACGTTCTAAAGGTCAATGAGAGGAAGGCCAGAATTGACTGACCTACCCGTACGTTCTAAAGGTCACTGAGAGGAAGGCCAGAATTGACTGACCTGCCCGTACGTTCTAAAGGTCACTGAGAGGAAGGCCAGAATTGACTGACCTACCCGTACGTTCTAAAGGTCAATGAGAGGAAGGCCAGAATTGACTGACCTACCCGTACGTTCTAAAGGTCACTTAAAGGAAGGCCAGAATTGACTAACCAACCCAAACGTTCTAAAGGTCACTGAGAGGAAGGCCAGAATTGACTGACCTACCCGTACGTTCTAAAGGTCACTGAGAGGAAGGCCAGAATTGACTGACCTACCCGTACGTTCCAAAGGTCACTGAGAGGAAGGTCAGAATTCGCTGACCTACCCGTACGTTCTAAAGGTCACTTAAAGGAAGGCCAGAATTGACTGACCTAACCATACGTTCTAAAGGTCACTGAGAGGAAGGCCAGAATTGACTGACCTACCCGTACGTTCTAAAGGTCACTGAGAGGAAGGCCAGAATTGACTGACCTACCCGTACGTTCTAAAGGTCACTGAGATGAAGGCCAGAATTGACTGACCTACCCGTACGTTCCAAAGGTCACTGAGAGGAAGGCCAGAATTTACTGACCTACCCGTACGTTCTAAAGGTCACTTAAAGGAAGGCCAGAATTGACTGACCTACCCGCACGTTCTAAAGGTCACTGAGAGGAAGGCCAGAATTGACTGACCAACCATTACGTTCTAAAGGTCACTGAGAGGAAGGCCAGAATTGACTGACCTACCCGTACGTTCTAAAGGTCACTTAAAGGAAGGCCAGAATTGACTGACCTACCCGCACGTTCTAAAGGTCACTGAGAGGAAGGCCAGAATTGACTGACCTACCCGTACGTTCTAAAGGTCACTGAGAGGAAGGCCAGAATTGACTGACCTACCCGTACGTGTTTAAACCAACGTGAGCTTAATCCAACGTACATGACATTACAGCTTGGGCAAGAAAACAGTTAAACAATGTCTATAATACTGCGTTGTCTAGTTCTTTCCTTTACTTGGGGTAAGTGCTCTGTAGTGGAGTTATTTGTGAAAAAAAATATAAATAAATAAATAAATAAATAAAATATATTTTGAGGAATAATAAGGGTTTTGGTATTTTATTTAAATGTTCGTAAAGGATGAAACTTGTGATTCCAGGGTATGCCATTTTGATATATTTTTAAATGTTGATAATCTTTAAAATCCGCATCTAAAAAATTAGATATTTTTATATATTTAATCTCTTTAGATTCGGTTGGTATTTTGGCTTTTTTTAAAGATTAGTTTAAGAAGTGTCTAAGGATTTTAAAGAAGATATTATTAGCTGTTATAAAAGGAATTTGTGAGAGAGAAAAAAACATTGTTAAACAGCACCCAAGTGGTATAAATGTTACAGGTCCTTTTAAGTATAGTCCGAATGTAGTTGATCTTATATTTCTGTGACGTATAATTCTCAGGAAATTCATCCCTAGACAGGTAAAAGTTGACTAGCGATAAACAGTGTGAGGGACCGTTTCCCTTTTTTTTTGTAATTAAGGCGCCTAAGTAATACTAATATGTAACATCTAGTAGAAGGGGAAATGAATTGGCCTTTTTTGGTGAGGAAACTACACACGTTCTATACTGAATTATATGTCAGAACGAGATGTAGATAATTACGTAAAAAACAAAAAAAGAACTTTAGTCGCGGTTCCAAGATATTACGAGTAGAATGGCGTAATTTAATTTATATAACAATTTTGTTCATCCAGATGGCAAGTTCTCGTCTATTGCGGAAATATATATATTAAGGAATATGTAATTTTGTATATATTAGCATGGGATTCTTCGATGATGATAGGTGACAGAATGATAGATTGATAGATAAACAAAGGGAGAGGGGGGAGAGGGAGAGGGAGTGGGAATGGCAGAGGGACAGAGACAGGGAGAGAGAGAGAGAGAGAGAGAGAGAGAGAGAGAGAGAGAGAGAGAGAGAGAGAGAGAGAGAGAGAGAGAGAGAGAGAGAGAGAGAGAGAGAGAGAGAGAGAGAGAGGCTGAAAGAGAAAGAGAGAGAGAGGGAGAGAGAGAGAAAGAGAAATTTGCCCACACACACACACACACACACACACACACACACACACACACACACACACACACACACACACACACACACACACACACGCACAAACACACACACACACGCACGCACAAACACACACACGCACACACACAAATACATACACACAGCACAGACATCGACACATTCATAATCATACCAAACGCGTTTAATACTATTTTCATAAGCGACAAAGAATTAACTCCGCCCCATCATTCGCGCAGACAAAAAGACCCCGTAGGACCCCCTCCCATACGGCCCAAACTCGTGTCTAGTCGCATATTTCATAAACACAACAGAGGCATTATAGGATAATCACCTCATATGCCCGATATATTTGCTCTCGTCATTACATATTTGATGTCCATTTTCACCGCCGCGCCTCAAAATTTCGGCACTAAAGCCATACACATCGAGACAAGTTAATCAAACTGAGGGAAGCTGACTTTGGTGTGACTGAAATTTGCATCAGAATCATCATTTTGCAAAAGGCAAATTTCTTCTCTTTCTTTGCAATAATTATGATTGTTAGTCATGTCCTTCCTATGGCTGGCTTTTTACTAACTACGTGATTATTAACAAAGTGAGCAAACAAGTGTCTAATAATAGTTAGTCAGCTATTAAGGATATTATTATTAGGAACGGTAGAAGCAATAGTAATTAAATAGATTATCAGCGATATTGGTAATGCTTTTTCTAACGATAAACTTTTAGTGAGTTAAATAATTGTAGCAAATGATAATGGCAACGGTAATGAGATTGAGCTGTCTCTATTGTATTCTAATACAGCAATAATTATTATAGATATTATATGCTAGCGGCAATAACGACAATATCAAATTATCATTATCAGTAACAGTAGGTGTTAACAGAAATAACAAAGTTATGGTAATGGTGATAATGATAA
>NC_061860.1:10126071-10138571 GCF_019202785.1 Penaeus chinensis
CCCCTCTTCCCCTCCCTTCCCCTCCATCAGCTGATAAACCAATTAGGGAAAATCACAGTCTTACTTGCTCTTATCTTAATGCGAGTTCTTGTGGCGTGTCTTTGTGTTTTGTCTCCGTATCTGGGTCATTTGTCTTTTTCTATATTCTTCGAAATC
The DNA here is from genome assembly GCF_019202785.1 of Penaeus chinensis. Classification (NCBI taxonomy): domain Eukaryota; kingdom Metazoa; phylum Arthropoda; class Malacostraca; order Decapoda; family Penaeidae; genus Penaeus; species Penaeus chinensis. Next base: position 10,126,228 of record NC_061860.1, read on the forward strand.
TGGATCTCTTTTTGTATGGGTGTTTTTTTTTTTTTTTGGGGGGGGGGGGGGTGGCGAGGGTGTTTTCTGGCTTTTTCTTCTTATTATATATATTTCTTTTTTCTTCCCTTTCTCGTTTTTTCTTTTCTTTCGGTCTCTCTCTCTCTCTCTCTCTCTCTCTCTCTCTCTCTCTCTCTCTCTCTCTCTCTCTCTCTCATTCTCACTTTCAGTCTCATTTTCAGTTTCTCTCTCTCTCATTTTCTCTCTCTCTCTCTCTCATTCTCACTTTCAGTCTCATTTTCAGTCTCTTTCTCTCATTCTCTCTCTCTCTCTCTCTCTCTCTCTCTCTCTCTCTCTCTCTCTCTCTCTCTCTCTCTCTTTCTCACTCACTCACTCTCTCGTTCTCACCCCCCCCTCTCTCTCTCTCTCTCTCTCTCTCTCTCTCTCTCTCTCTCTCTCTCTCTCTCTCTCTCTCTCTCTCTCTCGCCATTTAGCCATTAGTCAACAACTTGTCATGAGAGTTGCAAATCAAACCAACTTCCCCTCCCTCTCCCCTTCTCGCTCCTTTCTTATCTTTCTCTCTCCTCTTCTCTCTCTCTTCTGATAATAATAATGATGACAATGATGATAATAACGATGATAAAATGATGACAATGATGATAATAACGAGGATGAAATTATGAAACTGATAATGATACTGCAAATAATTACAATGATAATGATGACAAAGATGATGATAACGATAATGGAATGACGAGATAATGATGATAATGATAATGATAATAATAATAGTAGTAGTAATGAAAATTATGATAATAATGAAATCGTAAATGATTTAGCATGTGGGTGACCGTACCACAGACAAAAATGTTGCACTGTGTGGAGTAAGTAATACGAAGAAGAAGAAATAAGCAACAGAGCGAGAGAGAAGAAGGGAAACCATTTAAGATACAGAAAAAGACGAAAACCCAATTGCTGTTAAAACTCATGTTGCCGATTAGCATTATTATAAGTATTTATTCGATTATCTATTTGTCTATTCATTGCACTGTTGTAGATAATGGTATGATAATTGATATTATCAATATTTATATTGTAACCATTATCATTTCTATTGCTTTCATAAGTGTTATCAATATTGATGATATATCAATAATTACTAACACATTATGATTATTATCATCATCATTCCTATCATGATTGTTATTATCATTATTAATATTATTATCATCATTATTATTGTCACAATCACTACTATCATTATTATTATTACTATTATTATTATTATTATTATTATTATTATTATTATTATTATTATTATTATAATTATCATTATCATTATTATTATCATTATCATTATTATTATTATCATTATTATTATCATTATTATCATTATCATTTCATTATTATTATTATTATTATCATTATCATTATTATTGTCATCATTACTATTATGCTTATCATTATCACAACACAATAACTGCAGGATAATAAGCCACAGTCGGTATGAATGGCACCACAAGCAAGCAAGCAAACAGTTACTAACACGCGAACAAAATTGACAAGCAAACTATACCCTTTGACAGTGACGGTGACAAAACTTCGATGTAATTTGTCCAATACAGTGGCACCCCCCCCTCCCTCCCTCCTCCCCTTTAGCTAACTCTCTATTCTCCTCTCTACCGTCCCTCTCCTCTTCTTCTCTCTTCCTCTCTCTCTTATCCTTCTTCCCGCTTTTCCCTCTCATGTGTATCTTTTCCCTTCCCTACCTCTTTCTCTCCCCACCTCCTCCTCTTCCCTAACACCTTCTCTCTCTTCACCTCCTCCCCTTCCCTAACCCTTGCTCTCTCCCCACCTCCTCCCCTTCCCTAACCCTTGCTCTCTCCCCACCTCCTCCCCTGCCCCACTTCCTACTCTCTCTCTCGTCTTCCTTCCCTCCCCTTGCCCCTGCCACTCATCCCTTGCCTTACCTTCTCTCCTTCCCTATCCCTCTCCTTCCCCACCTATTCTCACTCTTCTTCCCTCCCACCTCCTACTCTCTCTCCCCACCACGTCCTCTTCCCGACCTATTCTCTCCCCTTTTCGAGCCCTCACCCTCCTCCTTCTCTTCCCCACCTCCTCCCCAATCCCATCTAATCTCTCCCCTTTTCCTCCCTCCTCACCCTCATCTTCCCCTTCCCCACTTATTATTTACCCTCCCACCCACCTCCTCCCCTACCCCACCTCCTCCCCTTCCCCACCTCCTCCCCTTCCCCACCTCCTCCCCTTCCCCACCTCCTCCCCTTCCCCACCTCCTCCCCTTCCCCACCTCCTTCCCTTCCCCACCTCCTCCCCTTCCCCACCTCCTCCCCTTCCCCTTGTATCCATGACAATGTCCCGTGCCAATACTGCAGCAGTCACCCTCGCGTCCAGCTGTAATATACCCGAGCTGCCCTGTCAGCCACCCTAGTAATAAATCTATGGGATGAGGCTTCCGTGGAGAGGGAGGGAAGGCAAGAGGGTGGAGGAAGAGGGAGGAAGAGGGTGGAGGAAGATGGAGGAAGATGGGGGGGGGGGGAAGGGTTGGATGAGGGATGAATAGGGTGGGGAGGATAGTGGATGAAGGGGATGAGGGTGAGGAGAGGGAGGAAGAGGGTGGAAAAGGGATAGAAGAGGATAGAGGAGGGGAAAGAAGGGGAGAGGAGAGACTGGATGAGGAGAGAGAAGAAATGGAGAAAGAGAGCGGAACAGGTAGGGGAAGAGGGAGGAAAGAGAAAGGGAGAGAAAAAGCTAGGAGGAAGATAGGACGAACATAAGAAAGAAGAAAAGAGAGAAAGTTGAGGAAGGAGTTAGAAAAAGGGTGAAGGAAGAGGGAAGAAAGAGGGAGGAGAATAAAGCGTAAGAAAACTGGAATAAGGAAGGGAAGAGAAGGGTAGAAAAGAGTGAAGGAAATAAAAAGTGAAGAGGGTAAGGGGTGTGGTTGAAAAAAAGGTGGAAGCAAAATGAAGAAGGAGATAGAGAGAGAGAGAGAGAGAGAGAGAGAGAAGAAGGGGGAGAGGGCGGGGAAGGAGAAACAAAAAAAGGATTTGGAAGGGTGAAACTGAAAGGACCATGGGGCGTGGCGAGAGGGGGGGGGGGGAGATCTTGATGAGGGAAGAGGTTGGTGAAGGAAGGGAAAGAGAGAGGACGAAGAGAGTAAAGGAGAAAAAATGGCGGAAAGAGGGGTTTAAGAGAAAACAGAGGGGTTGGAGAGAAAATGGAGAAGGAGAGGGAGGGAAGGAAGAAAAGGGAGAAGGGATATGAGAAGGAAGAGGGGAAGAGAGAGAAAAGAGAAACGAAGAGAGGAAATGGGAAAGGAAAGAAGGAAGAAGAGCAGGAGATAGAGAGGAGGAAAGGGGGGAAGAGGCAAGGAAAAGAAAGGGAGGGAGAGAAGAGAGGGGAATGAAGAAAGAAGAAAGAGAGAAAAAGAAAGATTCAGAGAGGATGGAAGGAGGAGGGATAGGAAAGAGATAAAGGCAGAATGAAGGACGGAAGGGAGAAAGAAGGAAAGGGAGAGAAGAAAGGAGAGAAAGGGGTATAAAAAAGAGAGAGATGAAGAGAGGGGATGAAAAAGCGGATAGATAGAGAAGGAAAGAAAGGGGAGAAATGAAGAAATAAGGATGAAAGAGAAGATGGAGAAAGAAGGAAGAAGGAAGAAAGAAGAAGGAAGAAAAGAAGGACAATTAAAGAAAAGAGAGAAGAAAAGAGAAAAGAATCAAGAAGGAAGAGAAGCAGAAAAGAAAAGAAAAGGAGGGAGAATGAGGCAGAAGGAGGGAAGAGAGAGAAGAGAGGAAAACGTGGGAAATAGGGGTAAGGAGATTACATTTGGAGTCGGCGGTTTGTCATCCTCGGTTATGATGGGGGTAAATAAGCTGTTTTTTTTTGCGACCTGTTTGCTGTCGCTCTCTTGACCACTTGATTGTCCCTTGTAATTTTGTTTTGCCTCGCTTGTTTGCTGTTCTTGTTTGTTGTTGTTTGTTGTTTGTTTTCTGTTTTGTGTGTTTGTTTGGCTCTGTTTGTCTTTCTCTCGCTTTATTTCTCTGTTTGTTTTATCTCTCTTTCTTTTTCTCTGTCTGTCTTTCTTTCTCTTCTTTATCTCTGTCTGTCTTTATCTCTCTCTCTCTCCTCTCCTCTCTCTCTCTCTCTCTCTCTCTCTCTCTCTCTCTCTCTCTCTCTCTCTCTCTCTTTCTCTTTCTCTCTCACTCTCTTTCTCTGTCTATCTATATATCCACTTATTTAGCTTCCTCTCTCCCTTTTGTGTCTGTGTGTATGGACAGCATGCCGATTGAAAACAATTTAGTTAATCATCCCTCGTCATACTGGAAACCCCATTAGAACTGGAATCCCTCAAAACCAGACGCAGAAGCCCCTTTTTCTCCCTCCCCCCTACAGGAACCCCTTCCCTTTTCCCTTATCTCCACCCCCCTCCCATCCTCCACCTAACCCCCCCTCCCCCCTCCCTCCTTCCCAATAAACCTAAAGTGTCAAAACCTTACCCGGGAATCCGCTATTCCCCCCCCAACCCCCCCATTCCCCCTAACCCCCCTCCCATCTTTAACCCTTACAGGAAACCTTCCCTCACTCTGACCCCCCTTCCCTCTCTCATCCACCCACCCACCCCCCTGCCCCACCGTTACGCCCACTTCCTGCACAACAACACCCACCCACCGCTCAATCCATCCATCCACCTCCCCCATTGCTCCATCTCCTCCCCCCCCATCCGCCTCCCCCCACTTCCAACTCCCCACATGCCCCCCCCCCCCCCCCCCGCTCGCCACTTCAAGCCTGATCTCCGCCCTCCGACCAGACAGAGCTATGGGCGGACTGCTAATACATCTCGCCGCCCTATTTAAAATATTCACAGAAATAATGGATCTTCGCGGGAGGAACTGAGGAGCACTTCGGGAGATAAAAGTCTCTCGCTGAATATTATATATGCTGGGTCTTTCGTTCAGTGTAAAGCGGAAGGGGATATATGGAGAGGGTGAGGGAGATGGAGGGAGAAAGAGGATGGAGGGAGCGGGAGAAAGAGTGAGGAGGTACGGGGAAGGAGGAGGAGGAGGAGGAATAGGGAGGGAGAGAGTAGGAGGGAGAAAGAGGGAGGAGGGGGAGGGAGAAAGAGTGATGGGGGAGAGGGAAGGAGGAGGAGGAGGAGGAGGAGGAGGAGGAGGAGGAGGAGGAGGAGGAGGAGGAGGAGGAGGGAGGAGGAGGAGGGGGGGGGGAGAATGAGGAGGGAGGAGGAAGAAGGAGAAAGAAGGAGGAGGGAGAGGGAGGGAAGAAGAGGAAGGAGGGATAGAGAATAAGGAGGAGGGAGGGAGGAGGAGGAGGGAGAGAAGGAGGATGGGAGAGAGGAGGAAGATGAGGAAGAGGAGGAGGAGAAGAGGGAGAGGAGGAGAGATACAGAGAGAGGGAGTAAGAGGCAGAAGTGTGAGAAGGAGGGGAGAGGAGGAGGGAGGGAGAGAGGGATAGAAAGGGAAGAAGAGGGAGAGGAGGAGGGAGGTAGGAGGAAGAGGAGGGAAAGGGGTGAGGGTAAGATGGAGAGAGGAAAGTAGAGGGAGGAAGAGGGTGAGATTGAAGAAGAGGGAAGAGAAGGAAATGGATAGGAAAGGTGGAGTAGGAGATACGGACAGGGAGAGAGGGGGGAAGAAGAGGGTGAGAGAGAGGGTGAGGAAGTGGGAGGAATGAGGGAGGGAGGAAGAGTAGGAGGAGGGAGTGAGAGAAACGTCAGGGGAGGATTAGGGAGAGAGAAGGAATGGGAGGATTGGGGAGAGAGGGAGAGAGAGGGGGTTAGAGGGAGAGGGTGAAAGAGAGAGGTACAGGGAGAAAGGTGGCGAGGGTGGAGGGAGACAGGGAAGAGGGAGAGAGAGGGAGGGTGAGGGTGGAAGAGGAAGGAGAGAGGGAGGGAGGAGGGGAGATATGGTGAGAGAAACAGGGAGGAGTAGGGAAGGGGAAGGAAGAGGAGGGAATATAAGGAGAGGGGGAGGCAGAAACGGAGGTTACTAAGAGGGTGAGAGGGAGGGAGAGAAACATAGAGAGGAAGGGAGAGGCTGAAGAAAAAGAAGGGAGGGGCTGGGAGGGATAACAGAGAAGAGGAGGGAACGAGGGAAGAATGGGAGGGAGAGAGGGAGGGAGGGAGGGAGAGAAATAAGAAGAGGGAGGAAAAGGGAGAGAAGGAGGGAGGGAGAGGGGTAGGGGATGACAGAAAGTGACCGACAGTCAGACAAAGACAAGGACAAGAGAGACAGAGACAATTAAGATGGATACACAGAAAGACGGATAGACTGGAGAGAGAGAGAGAGAGAGAGAGAGAGAGAGAGAGAGAGAGAGAGAGAGAGAGAGAGAGAGAGAGAGAGAGAGAGAGAGAGACAGACAGACAGACAGACAGAGACAGACAGAGAGAGAGAGAGAGAGAAAGAGAGAAAGAGAGATAAAGAGAAAGCGAAAGAAAGAGAAAGAGAGAGAAAAAGACATGGGCAGCCAGGCGGAAACAAGAAAATCAAATCAAATCCAAAGACCGTAGTTTTTCCTCCTCGAAAATGTTCTACCTCCTTCTGTTTTCTTGCTCTTCCTTCCCCGCCCCCTTCGTACGTAGCACCTTGAAAAGTGCAGGTCACAATTAGTCACATTGTTCATTCAGGAAAGAACACATTTTCCCGGTACTCTGCCTCCCAGTTTCTAAAATCTTGTATATATGCGTCGACAAAGGGTAGGGCACCTCTAGCGTAGATGTATATCTCATAGGCTATATACACTGGAAGAGGGAGAGAGGCAAAGCGAGAGAGAAATTGGCAGGGGAGCATGAGAATTTTGGGGGAAAAGACACAGAGGAGAGGGAGAAAGGAAGGAAGAGGGAGGAGGAGAGGGACCGAGAGAACAGGGAGAAGGGTAGGGAACGAGAGAGAGAGAGAGAGGGAGAAGGAGGGGATGAATGAGGGGTGAGGGAGAGAGAGAGAGAGAGAGAGAGAGAGAGAGAGAGAGAGAGAGAGAGAGAGAGAGAGAGAGAGAGAGAGAGAGAGAGAGAGAGAGAGAGAGAGACGTAGAGAGAGAGAGAGGCGTAGATAGAGAGAGTGAAGGAGAGACAAAGAAAAAGACAGAGACAGACAGACATACACGAAAGAGAGAGAGAGAGAGAGAGAGAGAGAGAGAGAGAGAGAGAGAGAGAGAGAGAGAGAGAGAGAGAGAGAGAGAGAGAGAGAGAGAGAGGAAGAAGGGTTATGCATGAGGGTACGAAAAACAAGCGAAAAGAAGAAGCGGATGTGAAAGGAGTTCGAATGGAAGAGGAAAAAAGAGAGAGAGATAGAAGAAACGAGAAAAGTGGAATAAACGAATCGACAGAGGCAAGGAACAGATAAACGCAGGAATGTATAGAAACGCAGAGATCGAAGAGAGGGAGAAGGGATTGGAATTCGACCAGGTATAGTAGGAAAGGCCAGAGCTATGCAAAGATATTGCAACAAATAACAAAGACTTATATAAAATATATGTTATTGATTTTTTTTTTTTTCCTTCCTTTCTTTTCTTTTCTTTAGTTCAATTGTTTCAACAGTAGAAATTTCGATATTTTTTTACGTAAAAAAAAATATTCAACGAACGACGTAAAGAATATATGTTTGCATGTGGATGGATATGCGTATAAAACGTATTTGCAATATACACTTTTAAGTTTTTGCATATATGCTTGCATAAACGCGTATATGTATTTCTGTATCTCTGCATTTGTGTTTGTATGCATGTATGTATGTATGCATATACCTACGTGCATTTATGAATGTACTCTATTTATATTGAGATATAGAACACAGGTATATAAAAAAAAGAATTTGTGTGCCACCTCTCCGTTCGTATTTTACTGCACTTGTCTTTCAAAATAAACCTCGAATCCGCTTTAAACAACGTAACAAATGCCAAAATGAATTTAAAAAAGTAACTTAACACGTTCCCATGCGACCCACGCCAGGCACAAACAAGCTCTGAATAAGCATATCCCTTGTAACGGTCACGTGGTCAGGACAATATGTACTTTCACGGCCTTCAATGACCACGAAAATGACTCATAATGAAGACAACTGCACTTTGTTTGGTAATACTGAGCACGACACATATGATGACCACATAGTGAGAGCAACTTATAACCCTAAAAGACCATGTATAAAGACATTCATAGAAACCTATTTATGTAAAGACAACTTATGAAGATTGCTCGAAAGGCCACTTTATATAAAGACCACGCAACAAAACCGCATAAAGATAACATATAAATATATGAAAAAAAAAAAAAAAATCGCATGCATAAAACCCACATACCAAAACCACAAAAAAAGACAGCATATACGTTAATGATAAAAACAACAACATAAAACCGACATACTAAACCAACATATATACAGAACGGACACATTAAAAGACCCACATACAAAAGGCCATATTAACAAAATAAGGTCGGTTAAACGGACAGACAACGGGGGCCGGATAAGAGAGAGTTGATGGTGTCAATTGGTTGAAATTCTTTGCAAAGGGAACCGAACTTTAGGCTTTATGATGGGGTGTCAGCTTTTAACGAAGGCCAAACTGTATTGCACTTTCTGTAGTCCTCTATTTAAAAGCCTTTATGTACAGGGTTATAAAGGTGGTAATGGTGTGTCCACATGTGTGGTGTCTGACTATGGACAGATATTCTGTCTGCTGTGTGTGTGTGTGTTTGTTTGTGTGTGTGTGTTTGTTTGTGTGTGTGTGTTTGTTTGTGTGTGTGTGTGTGTGTGTGTGTGTGTGTGTGTGTGTGTGTGTGTGTGTGTGTGTGTGTGTGTGTGTGTGTGTGTGTGTGTGTATGTGTATATGTGTGTGTGATAATAATAATAATAATGATGTTGATAATAGCAACAACAGAAATAAACGATAATAAATATACGAATGCACAGATAAATCGGTAAGTGAATAAATAGATAAAACAATGAAGATAACAATAGCATTAACAACAACAATGGCAACAGCTTGAATACCAAAACCAACAACGCAAAACAGTAAAATTCCTTGGCGACAAAAGCACGGTGTCTTTCCCTCTCGACCTCTCCTCCTGGCGATAAGGTCGAAAGGAAGGCTGAAGAACGCTGTTAGCAACGACCTAAACGCCGCGGAGGAACGTCGGTCGTTAATCTTGCTAAAAAAAAAGGTCTTCGTCAAAATTCATGAATGAGAGGCAGCTGGGGAGGCCCTGCGTTTGAGTGGGTGGGGGTGGGGTTGCCATGGGGGGTGGGTTGCCAGGGGTGTGGAGTTGCCGTGGTGGGGTGCGGGAGGTTGACATAAGGGGTGCGGAGGGTTGCCATTAGGGATGGGTTGCCATGGGGTGTGGAGTTGCCGTGGGGGGGGGGGGGTGCGGGAGGTTGACATGAGGGGTGCGGAGGGTTGCCATGAGGGATGGGTTGCCATGTGGTGTGGAGTTGCCGTGGGGGGGTGCGGGAGGTTGACATAAGGGGTGCGGAGGGTTGCCATGAGGGATGGGTTGCCATGGGGTGTGGAGTTGCCGTGGGGGGGGTGCGGGAGGTTGGCATGAGGGGTGCGGAGGGTTGCCATGAGGGATGGGTTGCCATGGGGTGTCAAGTTGCCGTGGGGGTGCGGGAGGTTGCCATGATGAGGGAGGTTGCACTGGGGAGAGAGAGGGTTGGGTTACTGTAGGGGGGGTGTTGGTGCCTGGGGAGATGGGAGAGTTTGCGGGTGGGGGGGAGGGGTGCCGTAAGGGGAAAAGAAGGGGGAAGTTTGCCCTGGGGTGGGGGGGGAGGGGTTGCTGGGGCTTGGAGGGAGGCGGGGAGTGAGGGGAGTTGGGAGGTTGAGGAAGGGGAGACAAGGGGTGCGTTTGCGTGTAGAGAAGGTGAGGTTATGCAGGAGGTGGGAGGGGGGAGGGGGGGGGGGAGAGGAGGTTGATGAGAAAATAGGATCAGAAATGGAGTTACATTACATGGGGGGGGGGGGACGTAGGGTAGAGAATTTGGATGAAAAATGAGTTTGAACGATTTTGAAACATGAAACTGCATTGGCTAAAAAAGAAGAAGAAGAAAAAAAGATCTCTCTAGAGGTTTAAAGAGGTTTTCGATGAAGATGGTGGGGTAGGGAGAGGGGGGAGGGGGTTAGGGACCGAACAAGGAGATTAATGGAGGTTGAAGGAGAGGAAAATACACACTTGGGGTTGAGAGAGAGTTGAAGGCACTCAGAGAAAATTAAGGAGCGGGGTTGTGAGAAACAGAATTGAGTCTATCCTTTGATGAAACTAAGAGTGGGGTTAATAAGAGAGGGTGGAGTGGGTTGGGGGGGAGGGGCAGTGGGTGGGGGTAGGGGGAGTGGGTGGGGGGAGGGGGAGTGGGTGGGGGGAGGAGGAGTGGGTGGGGGAAGGGGAGTGGGTGGGGGGAGGGGGAGTGGGTGGGGGAAGGGGAGTGGGTGGGGGTAGGGGGAGTGGGTGGGGGAGGGGAGTGGGTGGGGGGAAGGGGAGTGGGTGGGGGAGGGGGAGTGGGTGGGGGGAGGGGGAGTGGGTGGGGGAAGGGGAGTGGGTGGGGGGAGGGGGAGTGGGTGGGGGAGGGGAGTGGGTAGGGGGAAGGGGAGTGGGTGGGGGGAGGGGGAATGGGTTGGGGGAAGGGGCAGTGGGTGGGGGAGGAGGAGTGGGGGGAATGGATCCTAAAGGGGGGGAAGTTTGAGAATGGAGGGGGGGAGGGACAGGAAGATGGGGTTGTGTCTCTTATGACAGAGGCTGACATGAAGGGGGGGGGGGGAAGTGAATTTGGGTCTGAGTTAATACATATGACAATAACGGTGCTGCCAATAAAAATAAAAATTATGATAAGGATGATAAAAAAAACAATAATAATGTTAACAACGATAATGATAACAACGATGATGATGATAACGACTATGAAAGCAAAATCTATAAAAATAATGTTGATTACGATAATAATAGTAATGATAAACTAGTAAAAATTATTTTATGAATATTAACACCACCACCAACAACAACGATGATAATAATAATGATTATAATAATAATACGAATAAGACTAATAGTAATAAGAATAAGAATAACAATAACAATGATAATAATGATGATGATAAAGGTAGTGATAAAAATAGTAATGATAATGTTAATAGTAATAGTAGTAGTAATAGTAATAGCGATAATCATAATACTGATAACAATAATGATAATAATAGCAATAATAATGATAATAATAGCAATAATAATGGTAATGATAATAATAATAATAGTGATACTAATGTTGACAGTAATAACAATAATGATAATAACAATAATGACAATAATAATAGTAACACTAATAGTAGATATCGATATAACGATAATGATAATGTTAATAATAATGATGATAATAACGATAATGATAACAATAACAACAACAATAGTCTCTATCCATATTACAACAATGGTAACAACAATAAAAGTAACAACAATGATAATAACAATAACAATAATGAGTGATAATAACAACAATAATAATGATAATAACAATGATAACCTAACCTAACAATTATAGTAATAATAATAGTATTTGCAGTGATAATAACAATAATAATAGCAATGATAATGATAATAAAATCAATAATAATAACAATAGTAACAACAACAACAATAATAGTAATCATGATAATGACAACAACATTAGATAATAACAACAATAACAATAATAATCTCCACGACATTATCTAAACGAGCCCCCCCCCCCCCACCACCAAATAACAACAATAACAATAATAGTCTCCACCACATTAACCAAACGAGCCACCCCCCCCCCCACGCCCCCCACCACCAAAATAGAATAACACGACGGACACCCAGACTGGAAGTGAAAATTCGACCAGCTGCCCTGCTTGCGTGCGTTAACAATCAAAGCTAATCGTAAACAACAATGGAACTCACGCACTGGTGACAATTTACTGAAATTTCGTTGACTGTTTCTCAGAAGTGGCCAATTTGAGTTGAATTACGACAGTTTTAAACAATGGGGCTATTTTTGTGCGTGTGTGCAAGCCCGCTGATCTTTAGTGTTGGAGGTGAGAGACGGAGAGAGAGAGTGAAGGGGAGGGAGGGAGGGTGGAAGGAGGAGGGGAGGGAGGAAGGGAGGGTAGGGGAAGGAGGTTGGATGGAGGGAGGGGAAAGGAGGGTTGGAGGGAGGGAGGGAGGGTGGAAGGGTGGAAGGAGGGGAGGGAGAAGGCGAGGGGGAGGAGGAGGAATGGAAGATGTGTGGAAGGAGGGGAGGAAGTGAATGAAATAGAGGGGGATGGAGAGGAAGAGAGAGAGAGAGAGAGAGAGAGAAAGAGACAGAGACAGAGACAGAAACAAAAAAGGGAAACAG
>NC_061860.1:10146071-10148571 GCF_019202785.1 Penaeus chinensis
CCAAATGTGCAGTTCTCGTCATAGCATTGACTTCTCTCATTTCCCCCTTCCCCCCTCCTGCTCCCTCTCTTTCCCTCCTTTCCCCTTTCCTTTCCTTCTCTCTCTCCTTCATCGTCCTCTCCCTTATTCGTTTCCTCCTCCCTCCCTTGTCCTGATTTTGCTTCTCCCTTCCTCTCCTCTCCCTTCTCCTACTCTCCCTCTCTCTCTCCCCCCCCCCACACTTAAAACCTCTCTTACACCATTCCCCTTTGCTCCCCTCACCCTCTCGACCCCCTTTCTCCCTTTCCCCTCGTCTCCCCCTCCCTCCCATCACGCTCCCTATCCCCTCACTCTTTTAATCCTTCCCCTTTCTCCCCTCATTCTCCCCTTCCCTCTCCCTATCTCCTCACCCTTCTAATCTTTCCTTTTTCCCCTTTCTCCCCTCCCCCTTCCCCATTTCTCCCTCTCCTCCCCATCCTCCCCCCTTTCTCCCCTCACCCTCCCCACACCCATTTCTCCCCTCATCTTCCCCTTCCCCCCCTCTCTCTCCCCTCGCCCTCCCCACACCGATTTCTCCCCTTATCTTCCCCTTCCCCCCCCCCCCTCTCTCTCTCCCCTCGCCCTCCCCACACCGATTTCTCCCCTCATCTTCCCCTCCCCCCCCCCCCCCCCTCTCTCTCTCCCCTCGCCCTCCCCAAATGTTTATTATGCCGGAGCAGGCACCGCACCTATAACTGTTGCCCCCTGGTTTATATTATGCCTTAATCATTATTGCAAAGCTCGGCCAACACAGCGGTTTGATATGAGGCCCAAACTCCGGCACTGGCCATTCCCTCTCTCTCCGCGGAGCCACAGCTATTCATTGGCAAGAAATGGTGATGCATTGGAGATAACACGAAGGTTTATGGCGGAGATGGAGAGGTTGTAAGAGGTGTTTAGACGGGGGTGTTCAGGGGTGGGGGTTGGTGGGAAGGGGGGTTGGTGGGGGGAAGTGGAGGGGGATGTGTTGGAGCGGGGGAGCGTTATGTGTGTGTGGTGGGGGTGCGTATAGAGGGGGAGGCGTGTGTGTTGTGTGTGTGTGTGTTGGGGGTGTTGAGGGAGGTGGGGGTTGGTGGGGGGAAGCGGAGATGGATGTGTTGGGAGGGGGTGCGTTATGTGTGTGTGGTGGGGGTACGTATACAGGGGGAGGCATGTGTGTTGTGTGTGTATGTTTGTGTGGGGGTGTTGAGGGGGGTTGGGGGTTGGTGGGGGGAAGCGGAGGGGGATGTGTGTGGGGGTGTGTGCGTTATGTGTGTGTGGTGGGGGTACGTATACAGGGGGAGGCGTGTGTGTTGTGTGTGTATGTTTGTGTTGGGGGTGTTGAGGGGCGGTGGGGGTTGGTGTGGGGAAGCGGAGGGGGATGTGTTGGAGCGGGGGAGCGTTATGTGTGTGTGGTGGGGGTACGTATACAGGGGGAGGTGTGTGTGTGTGTGTGTGTTGGGGGTGTTGACGGGGGGTGGGGTTGGTGGGGGAAGCGGAGGGGGATGTGTTGGGGGGGGGGGTGCGTTATGTGTGTGTGGTGGGGGTACGTATAGAGGGGGAAGCCTGTGTGTATGTGTGTTGGGGGTATGTACGTGGTTATCTGTGTGTGTGTGTGTTGAGGGGGAGACGTCATTCAGCTGCTGCTCCCCTAGTCTACAACTGTTATAAATTAGTACCAAAGACTTATCATATTAAATTTCAAATGTTTAATGATTCCCATTAATTACAGCGTCATTTGAAATAATCAATCAATAGATTTTGATATGACGAGAATGATTCAAGGACCGCCCTTAACCTTTCTTTACTTCCGTTAGTTCATTTGATTAGTTATCTCTTATTCTTTATTTGTCTCTTTTTATTCACATTTATCTTTAATAATCTAAATTGACTAACTCATTTGGGTTGGATTATTTATTTGTTTGTTTGATCATCAACTTTCACATGACGATTTTATTTATTTTCCTTCCCCCCCCTCACCCCCTTTCGTTGTCTTGAATCTAAGTCTGTATTCTTGCCATATTTTCTTTATCCATGTATTTATTTATTTATTTATTTGGGTGTGGGTCTGACTTTGTACATGTTTTTTTTTTTGTCTGTTTTTGTTAATCTCTCTCTCTCTCTCTCTCTCTCTCTCTCTCTATATATATATATATATATATATATATGTATAAATGTATGTATATATGTGTGTGTCTATCTTTTTATCTATCTATATCTCTCTTTCTCTTTCTTTATCCATCTAACGCCTATTCTTCTCCTCCTTCTTCCTACTCCCTGTTCTTCATTTTTCTTAACCTTCCTCCTCCTCTTCTTCTCTTTTTTTTTTTCTTCGTCGCAGATACGACAGTGAGGGTTATGCTTTTATATATAATTCCCGAGTTTAAAAACACACAGCGCTTCGTAATTCCAAAAGAAAGAGAAGAAATATAAGAATAAGAAAGATAGGAAAAATAAGAAAGGAAGAAAAAACTATGAAAAAATAAGAGAGAAAAAAAGAAAA
>NC_061860.1:10156071-10163571 GCF_019202785.1 Penaeus chinensis
CTCTCTCTCTCTCTCTCTCTCTCTCTCTCTCTCTCTCTCTGTCTCTCCTCCCTCTCCCTTGTCATCTCTCTTTCAGGAATGAACATAACAGTTATTCGTGTGTTCTCCAGCTCTTCTGTTCTGTTTCATTTATCCCACAAATTGTTATACAAGCTCAGCTCCGTGTGATTCGGTGATGTTAGTAAATAATAAAAGTTATCATCAACCTATCTTTATTTCCATGAAGCTTGTCAAAGAGAAAATCATTTTTAGTTACGCAGGCTGATGTTTGTGACAGGATATCATTTTGGTTTATCAATATTAAACAGAACGCTTCTATGGTTGCGTTTTTGGAGCCCGTAAAGCAATTTTTTTTTATACGAGATTAAACAACCTTGCTCCTTTCTATTATGAAACTTATCTAGTTGGAGGTTAGCTTGGCTTAGTTTTGCTTAACTTAGCGGAGGTTTGGTTAAAGGGACTTCGGTTAGGTATGAAACATATGTATCTGTCCATCTATCTGTCTGTCTGTCTATTTATCTCTCTATCTATTTATCTGTCTATCTCTATCTATCTACATGTATTAACATATATAGTCCAGAAATACTAAGACCAATAGCGGTGATTCGTTGATGTAATTATCATTATTTTTTGTTTTGTTTTCCTAAAGGAGCATAATAAGATTACAGTGAAATCGTAGGGATTATATAAAAGTTGAATAGACGTTTTGAATTCGTGACCTAACTTGGTCATATCGAACTGTCATGCACATGAAAACCAAAAACAAAACAAACAAACAAAAAAACCCAAAGAGGTCAACGCAGGAAACAAAGGACGAAGAAACGAAAATAATGAAGCAACGCATTTGTTTTCTAAGAAATTCCCTCGTCACGGGCGTGTAATGCAAATGTCTGTCTCGGCGAGTTAGCGCGTCAGACGGTCGGGTGAATTTCAGATTTTTTTTTTTTTTTTTCGAAGAAGGACATTTTTAACAAGATCACGTGACTGTTCCACTTTAGGCTAGAGGGAGAGACACTTCTTGAGCTGCGGGCGGAGGAAATTGACTTGTTTTGTGGTTTGTGGGAGCCTGACAAACATATACACACACACGCACTATATATATAGTACGTGTGTGTGTGTGTGTGTGTGTGTGAGTGTGCGTGTGTGTGTGTGTGTGTGTGTGTGTGTGTGTGTGTGTGTGTGTGTGTGTGTGTGTGTGTGTGTGTGTGTGTGTGTGTGTGTGTGTGTGTGTGTGTGTTTAATATATATATGTAGTACATGTGTATGTATATATGTGTATGTGTATATATATATATAGATAGATAGATAGATAGATAGATAGATAGATATACACACACACATATATATACATATATATATATATATATATATATATATATATATGTGTATGTATATTACGTGTATGTATATAGACAGATAGATAGATAGATAGATAGACATGTATATAATGCGGGTGTGTGTGTTATATAGGAATTTTGCTACATCATTTTACTGATTGATGAACAGACAGACAGACAGACAGACAGACAGACAGACAGACAGACAGACAGACAGACAGACAGACAGACAGACAGATAGACTGTCAGACAGACAAACAGTCAGTCAGTCAGGGACAGAGAGGGAAAGATATTTCTTTAAGTAATAATAAAAGAAAAATGAAAAGAAATATTTACCATCAAAGTAATCCAGAAAATAAGAATGAATAATAAAAAAAAGAGAAAAGAAATCAAATATGACGGGAATAATAATAACAATCTAAAAAAGGAAACTTGAAAATAAAAAATTCTGTTTATAGGCCTACAATCAAACTAACTGTTGCACATGCGAATTTGCAAATTTTGAACCTTTGTCCTTCGCCTTCTTTTTTTGCAAATGCAGATGAGAAGAACATACATATGTATATAAAACATGCACTCACAGTTGCCTACATCCATATGTGCAAATGTAGCGCTGCTTGTTATATTGTGAAGCGTCACTCCTTTCAGAGCTTTGTGAAAAAAAGAAAAAAAAAATTGGTTTTAGCGCTGCCTGGAGACGAGATAGGAGGTTCTAAATCGTCACCATTGTACTATTCATACTGGAGTTTCTATACTTATCATTTGTGTACACACGTTACTGTTTCTGTGTATTTGATCATGAGCACAGGAAAACAGATCTATTATACTTTTTTTAAGAAAGAAATTCACTTGAAATTAATCTTGCTTCACATCAAAGCAAGACATGGACGACCATGGGTGAATATGATTAATGTTTGTGTTGTTTCTTCGTCATACATTCCATACAAGATGTTGGCATATATTTAATAGGCAATGTTACATACTCAGTCAGAGCTCAAGAATTTATCTCATCCAGAGGTGGTAGCAGTACTCAAGATCAGCAGTACCTAATAGCTGGTTACTGAAGAGTTACGTTTACTCGAAGTATTATAGGTTGCACATAGTAATTTTCTCTCTCTCTCGTGGTCCCGAGTTCAATTCCCCGTCACGGCGGTCGTAAAAAAGCCTGCGCTCTGACTGCTGGCTCGAGCCCAAGAAAACGACATATCGTCTTGAGAAGTCAAACGCAGGTGTCGTAAGGGGAGTCATCGCCGTGGCACAGGTGTTAGCGCGCCCAACCACGGTTGATTAGGAAGGGCAAAAGGTGACACTGCCATATGACCTCTCAATAGTGAATTGAGAGTTCATAATGGCAAGCAGCCTCTTATCATGCTACTGTGTCTGCCGAAGGCGCTCCAGACTAGACTGATGCGTCGTTTAATTTCCTATTTGCTGGATGTGTTTGTCTGTACGAGTTGCCCTAGGTATGTATATTTGTCCACTACCACTAGCGCTTCGCCTCGTACAAGTATCTGTTCGAGTTGAGCCCTATTGTTGAACATGATCTTCATGTTATGAGTTGGGGGGTTGACGGGTAAATTTGCCCTGAAAAAATAATTTTTGCCCTGCAAATCACGAAAAAGAAAATGCTCACTAGCTCTTTATAAGTAGCCTGTTATAAATGTTATAAATCAAGTATGTTATAAATCAAGTATCATCAACAATTAGTTCCATATAGTTATTTATATATCTTGAATACTTATCAGCTATTCAGGCAGATTCCGTAAGAGAAAATTTGCCCTGCAGAACTAGATTTTGCCCTAAAAAAAAAAAGTTTTTTTAAGAGTTGGGGGGTGAACCACCCCCCCATACCCCCACCTTAAGTGACGCCCCTGCCGGCCTTTAGACTTTCTTCATTCAGATCGTTTATTAGTTACTGGATTTCATTTGTAGATTCACTGAAGAGAACAATATCATCTGCAAATCTCAGATTTTTTAGGTATTCGTCTCCTATTTTGATGCCCTTTCCGTTCCATTCTAGCCTCTTGAAAATTTCCTCGGGACAAGCTGTAAACAGTTTTGGTGAGATGGTATCGCCCTGTTTAACACCGTTTTTAATTGGTATTTTATCGGTTTCATGTGGAGCTCAATGGTTAATGTCCCATCTTTATATATATATATATATATATATATATATATATTAATATGTTTTACAATATACCTCCTCTACTCTCTGTCTTTGAATAGCTAGTACTGCTGGTATTTGTACAGAGTCAAATGCCTTTTCGTAATCGACGAATGCCATGCACGGGGGTTCCTATATTCGTTAATTTTTTTCTCTCTTCTTTGGATATGCGTATGGATGTGGTCTGTTGTTGAGAATCCACTGCGGAAGCCTGCTTGTTCTCTGGTTAGAATCCACACTGTCAGAGATTCAAGTTGTGATGAATTTTGTGAACAGTTTGTAAGTAACCGAAAGGAGGCTTATGAATCGTTAGTTTTTTTAGATCCTTTAAATCCCCATTTTATGTATCAAAAATAATTGTTGCATTTTTCCAGGCTTTTCGTTGAGAGGCATTTGTTAAAAAGCTTGTTTGTTTCAGTGTTGCAATTTCTTCTGCATATAATATAAGGTCTATACTAATTCCGTCCTCACCTGGTGTTTCCCTCTCTTCATGCCTTTAAGCGCTCTTTTTATTCCTTCTGTTCGCTTCTATCCGTGGCTGTTCATTCGAGTTCAATAGATCCCTGTAAACGTCTTCCACTACTCATTATTTCATTCTTATTATATGTCACTTCTCCGTCTGGTTTCGTTATTGTATGCATTTGGTTTCTTCCTATTCCGAGTATTCTTTTAGCTGCTCTCATGCTTGTACCTGAGATCCCCGTTTTATTTATTATTTGAGTATTGAATTTCAGTTTATCTTCTCTCTTCTTTTTATTTATAGTTTTTGTTAGTTCAGCTAGTTCTATGTTGTCCCTGTTTGACGATACTTTCATGTCCCTACGCTGTTTACTTTCTATCGAGAGTTTGCTGGAGCTTTACTTGACGTTCTTAACCCCTTACTTCAAGTGCAGCTTCCTTTATTATGTCATTGAACTGTTTGTTGATTTAGTCAATGTTGAGATCGTCGTCGCTGAGAGGTGAATATCTGTTTTGGATGTTAAGGTTTAATTCTGTCGCTCTGGTCTTCAAGTTAACTAAATTTGGCTGGGGTTTTCGTATGAGTTTATTCCTTTCCCTTCAGAGGTGTAATTTAATTTGGCCCCTGACCATTCTATGGTCGCTGCCAACATTTACTTTATTAATAACTTCAATATATATATATATATTTTTTATTTTTTATTTTTTTTTACTATATCGCGCCTATTTGAAGTTATAAAGTCAGTCTCGTTTATTATATCAGATGGCGAATTCCATATCCACTTCCGCTCCAATCTTTTTCGAAGAATGTATTCATGATATTGAACTTCCGCAAAATCGATTAGCATTTGTCCCCTCTCATTCCTAGTGCCTATTAAGTGATTCCCCACTACGGTTTCTCCTTCTGTCTTTTTACCTATTTTGGCTTAAAAATCTTCCATAATAATTGTAAAACAGTTTTTTTCTCTCGCTGGCTAAATGAACATCTTCATAGAAGCTCTCTATTTTTTCGTCAGTGTGGCTGCAGATTGGAGCATAGACTTGAACAATCTTAAAGTTGTACCTATTGTTTAGTTTTATTGTTACTGAAGCCACTCTTTCGCTTACACTATAGAATTCAACGATATTCCTTTCTAAACGTTTGTGAACTAAGAAACCTACCCCTAATTCCTACATATATACATACATATATAAATATAATTATATATATATATATATATATATATATATATATATATATATATATATATGTATATACATATCAATATATACACACACAAACACACACACACACACACACACACATACACACATATATATATATATATATATATATATATATATATATATAAATATATATAGATTTATATATATTTATATATATATATATATATATATATATATATATATATATATATATGCATATACACATATACGTGAATATATGTAAATTCATATATATATATATATATATATATATATATATATATATATATTTATATACAAATGTGTATATATAAATATATATACATATATATATATATATATATACATATATATTTACTTATCTATCGTCATATTTATTTATCTATCTATCTATGAATCTATCTATCTATATAATCTACATATATGAACATATGTGTGTATATATACATTTTTTTACATATTAATAAATGAATCTTGCCAATTATCTATTTATGTATATATATATATATATATATATATATATATATATATATTCATATCTGTATATATATACATATATAGTTAAATATGAACTTTTATTCGTATGTAAACACACACACACACACACACACACAAACACACACACATATAGATAGATAGATAGATAGATAGATAGATAAATGCATGTATTTATGTATGTATGTATGTATGTATATATATACATATATATATATATATATATATATATATATATATATATATATATGTATATATATATATGTATAAATATTTGTTCCTTAATTTTTCATATATATATATATATATATATATATATATATATGTATATACACACACACACACACACACACACACACACATATATATATATATATATATATATATATATATATATATATATATATATATATACACACACATACACATACATACATACAAAGACACACATACACACACACACACACACTCACACACACATATATATATATATATATATATATATATATATATATACATACACATACACATACATACATACAAAGACACACATACACACACACACACTCACACTCACACTCACACTCAGACCCGCACATATACACTCATATATTTATGTATATAAACGCGTATGTATATTCATGTATATACAAGCGTATGTATATTCTTCGAATATACATACGCTTCAGTAATTCCCTCTCGCTCATCGCAAAAGACAAAGCATCCAAGAGACCCTCCTCCCTCACCCTTACCCCCACTCCCACCTCCCCCTCCTACCTTCCCATTCCCCCCACCCTCACCCCTAATACCCCCCTAGCCCCAGGGCCCCCTCTCCCCACCCCCCACCCTCATCCCTAACCCCCCCCATAGCCCCCTCTCCCCACCTCCCGCCCTCACCCCTAATCCCCCCCTCCCCATAGCCCCCTCTCCCCACCCCCCACCCTCACCCCTAATCCCCCCCCCCTCCCATAGCCCCCTTCCCCCCACCCCCACCCCAACCCCAATCACTAATCGCCGGCGCCGCTCGAGAGATTAATCCGCGACGCAGCTCCAAAGACTTCAGAAGTGTTATCCGGTCCGGAGGGAAAGGTTAAAACGAGCAGCTTCACTCGAGCGGAAAAAGGTGGAGGGGAGGGGGGGTGGTGGGGAGGGGAGGGAGAGGGGGGAAAGGGGAGGGAGGGAGAGGGGGGGAAGGGGAGGGAGGGAGAGGGAGGGAGAGGGAGGGAGAGGGAGGGAGAGGGAGAGGGAGGGAGAGGGAGAGGGGGGGAAGGGGAGATCGAAAATAAAAAAGAATATATGTAGAGAGAATGGAGAAGGAGGATGAATGAAGGGGAAAAATGAAAAGTTAAATGTCGTAGAATATGGTTGTGAAAGTTTTCCTTCTTTGAGAATAAGGTTTTCCTTGTTATTGATCATTGTTATCATTATCGTTATTTTATTTTCTTGTTAATAGTACATATCGTTATCATTTATCACTATCATTATCATCACCATTATCGTAAGTATCATCACCATCAATATTGTCGTCATCACCAATATCACCATCAATATCATCATCATTTTTATCAAATGCATTATCATTATCAACCTCATTATAATCATCATCATTATCATCCTCATCTACTATCATCAATACAATATCAACACCTTCCCTACACCATTTCCTCCAAACAGCACATCCAAACACCAAACAAACAAACAAACAGCAAACAAAATCCCGCCTCAATAAATCAAAAAAAGTTCCTTCTTCCCAAATCCTCTTTCCTCGCCAACAAAAGACAAGCGCGCGTTGAGTAAGCCCGCCGTAGTGTTAAAGAAGGGTAGGCTTTTTAGTCTTAG
>NC_061860.1:10191071-10193571 GCF_019202785.1 Penaeus chinensis
TCTTTGGTATTAGAGTAACCATAATCGTCATCATCAAATCTGATACTTTTATTTTATTCTTTTCATCGTTATCATCACTAAAACTGCACAATGTTATCAGAATGTTAAGAATCATTATCAATTTCTCGTTGCTTTTGTTAATTATACCATTATATTTCCATCATTACCGATATCATTTTCCTCGTTATCATTATCGTCATCATTTCATAGGTTATCGGTATGGTGTGATAAGGCGCATTTTTGACGGCAAGATCTTTCAATTTTTTTTTTTTTTTTTTTTTGTGACATTTCTTGTCCATGCTCTGTTTTTGACGGAAGATCTTAGACAGAAGCGTACTACAGTTTCCTGACGTCTCAATACTATACATACCGTCAACATGGCCGACGGAAAGGAGTGGTCACAATGGAATGCCCTTTATAATTGATCTGTTTTGTTGCCAATACATGATATCCTAAACTACCAAGCTGTGATCATATCTGTGCCGACAAGAATTATTAGATGAAGTATAGTAAAAGCTTCATTATTCTTTGGAAGATAAGCATTGCATATAACTGTATCATGGCTATCCCGGGGATGTTCGAGGTGCGTTTTTATTTATCTTTGTTTTCATTTCGAACTCGCAGTTTGCAAGTCCAATCTTTGCTATGAATTTCAGATATTATTTTTAAACTCTTGTTCTGAAGTGTGTGGACGATTTTTTTCTGTTTTTTTTTTTCATCATTATTCATAACATTTGTGCTACGTAAGATGTAAAAAAAAAAAATCGAAATTGCTATTTCCTTTATCTTCCTGAGATAATGCAAAACCAAAGCGAGGATTTTTTTTTATCGTCAGTAAATTCACTATCACTTCCAACATCTTCCATTCTGTTCTGTTCTGCAATTAATCCTGTCACTTACTATGCTGGGGAACGAGTCATCACTTAAACCAGAAATTTATTTACATTAATAGCAAGCAGGGTCTTGGATTTTTGACGATTCGGGAAGATGAAGCAAACCGAACCAACCATAGATTGTTTGCGTCTGTAGTCATAAATGCGCAAGCTAAACGTGAGATGACGGTAACTAAATCGACACATTGTACGACATTTTACACCTAAGCCATATCCATCGCAAATTTTAAATAAAGAAAATTGAAGAGATGAAAGAAACAGCCAATCATAGCCCCTTATTACATTTCAATCAGCCAATCAGAGCGTTTCTTTCATTCCGTTCGAACTTTGCGCGCCAAAATGTTTCGAACATCGGAATTCACACCTAAAGACACATTTCGACGGAAAAAAAAATTGTGTTTACGAATTACTTAGTGCGATTTAGCATCAAATAAGTAACCAGTTCAATCTCTACTCACTTAAAAATATGACGTGATCCTCGTTGACGTTTACCGGCGAAAGACGGCGAAAACACAACGATCACTTAACATCGTCGCTATCGGGTATGCTGTTTATGATCATCCTTGCCTTATATATATATTTTTTCTTTTCTTTTTTTTTTCATTACTAATGGAAATGTCATAGATGAAAAGTGTATTAAAGTTTGTTGATCATGCGATGAACTGTTTTAATTCGTGGGTGGTGATGTGCAAAGTCACTTATTCGTTTTACTTTTTCTATCGTTCATATGAAATTGTATGTGACAATTTCCTATGATGATGAAATAATATGAAAAAAAAAACTTTGCGTGCTTTAGGGATTAAACCTCAGTCATCTCTCCCACTATGTATCTTTATCTCTTTCTCTCTCTCTCTCTCTCTCTCTCTCTCTCTCTCTCTCTCTCTCTCTCTCTCTCTCTCTCTCTCTCTCTCTCTCTCTCTATCTCTATCTATCTCTCTCTCTCTCACTAATCCACTTAATTTGGCTTTGAGCGCTGAAGCCTCTGATTAAAGATCGAGTTACTCAGTTAATTTTGCGAAGGTGACTTAGAAAAGAGAAAGAGAAAGAGAGAGAGAGAGAGAGAGAGAGAGAGAGAGAGAGAGAGAGAGAGAGAGAGAGAGAGAGAGAGAGAGAGAGAGAGAGAGAGAGAGAGAGAGAGAGAGAAAGAGAGAGAGAGCGAGAGAGAGAGAGAGAGAGAGAGAGAGAGAGAGAGAGAGAGAGAGAGAGAGAGAGAGAGAAAGAAAAATACTTTTCTAATATTTTTATTTTTTTTTACTAATAATAGTAATAATGATAATAATAATAACAATAATGATAACAATGATGAGAATGATACTACTAATAATGATGATAATAATAATAATAATATCAATATTATCATCATCATTCTTATTATCATTATTGTTATTACTATTATTGTTATTATTATTATTATTATTATTATTGTTATTATACATATGTATATATGTATGTATGTATAAGTACATACACACATATATATACTTGGTTTAAGTCTCAATATGCGACATTTCAATTTATATAAGCTGAAGTCGGAAATGTTCTCGCCAATATGTAACGTTCCATATCATTGTAGAAAATAATACTCGACTAGTATTGTTTGATTTCTA
>NC_061860.1:10218571-10221071 GCF_019202785.1 Penaeus chinensis
TTAGCATCATCATCATTATCATTATCATTATCATTAATATTAACATTATCATTATCATTATCATCATCATCATCATCAACATCATTATCATCATCATTATCATCATCATCATCATCATCATCATCATCACCACCACCACCACAATCATCAACACCATTTTCACTTCGCTTTCACTGTTTCCAAAGACACGGATCCGCGGGGTTCTAAGATTGGAATATAACAAAGAAGGATATCTATCTATCTACTCGGCTAGAAGGAATCGCCGAGTAATTGGGTAAGCCTTTGCCTCACCTGCTGCATAGGCCTTTCACTGTAACTTCGTAATAAATTCCGTACAGCATTTTGGCTCATACATCTCGGACTTCACCATGCCAAATATAAACAAACTGGCTCATACATCTCGAATTTCATCAAGCCGACACATAAAAAAAGCCTTCCTTTTTGGATTTGCATTACCCACATCAAAGGAAGATCCACGTGTGCACTCGTCTTCTGACTTGGTAACCCTTCTGTTGACCAACGGTATCGAAGGACTGCAGTATCACTTCCTGCCTGTTAGGACCGATATCCTGGTTTCAATTGGCTAGCTTGTTTATGACGTGGGTTCATGCTACCCCGCAACCTCTACCTTGCTGTGGTAATGCGTGGGCTTTATTTCTTAACTGTTCCTTTGTCTTACTCGGTTTGTCTTAAGCGTCTGCTGTTTACTCGAGTCAGTTCCTTGTGCATTTTGACGGACGATATGAGTACCCAGAAATGATGGATTTCGATGTTGTTTGTCTCTGTGTTCCTTTTTTTTTCAGGTTTGTCATGTACTCCCATTATGTGTGACTCCCGTGGATGTTATGCTCCGAATTTTCACGAGAGCTGGGAGGAATATATCCCTCATGGCATCCCCAATTTAAACGACCTAATTTCTTGAAGCACACAGGCATCTTCCCTTTAATACACACGCATGATTGGCTCGTTGAGTTCTGTATTCATAGAACTGGGCCAATTACTACGCATTACCTCCTGATTATCTTCACTTGTAGAACCTCCAAGGGTGGTATGTCTATTTTCTCCTTTGGGATGCGAAAGATATCAGAGAAATAGAGGCGCGTGTCAGGCTGATGAAGGATGCGGGGAGATGGTATGTCTGTCTACATTTATCTCTCTATGCATCTTGGTTATGTTAACAGGAATGCAAAATGTACGCATGCTAGGTTTATTGAAAGATGAATCAACAGTTCCGAAATGCTACTGGATTACATTTTCAAATGTACAGTTGTTTTCTACCATGCGCATACATGAGTGTGCAATAATCATTATAATAATTTATAATGTGGGAATAGGCTGTCGTGACTTCATTCTAAATGCGGTTATTTCCTGTGGTCCTGAATTACTCCCTTTGTACTATGTTGGCGGTGTTACCATTCACTGACAGCGCGGAACTTGTACACAGCAGTAATATTTGTGTGTATATGAAATGCTACAGACGGACTTAGATACGTAAAGCACTTTTCTAAGCAGGGATCTGGACTAACTTACCCAAAGTTGCATTATTAGACACCAACTCGACGTATCCAGGAACCTCGTGGGTTTTATAACACGTAAACTCGAGTCCTCGGCAAGGAGGGTAGTCATGTTTACACTATAGTATGCAACCACACAGTAACATTTCGCTACACGCGTTGCAGCATCCTATCAACTACTCAGATTCTGTGCGAGTGCTACTCCATGACCCATCCATGCATAACACCTTAGCTGGTATTCCACTTTCCGACTGTGTTACTGCCTCATCCGATTACATAACGGTATCTTGATTAATCGTTGCCTTTGGAGATTTGTAAGCTTACTCCCTTTTTTTTTTTTTTTACCAAGTTGTAAAAACATCGTGATCAGTTTTCTAACTAGAGTGCAAATGTTTTTTAAATATGTATCCTTATCCCTGGCAAAAGATAATCCACATAGGATCATGTAACTCCGAATCCTAGTCGAGGATATTAGTTATATATCCGCTTCAATGCATTGCTACACTTCTTTCCATTACACACGTCGGTGAATGTGACATTAATTTGATTTCAGAATTCGTACTCCAAGACTATAAAAAAATACGTTTATCAATAGTCCCTTCTCCTCTGTTAGCTACAGTTATTAACTGGTGTTGCACAATCTGTTCAATTTCTTTTTTCCTTTTTTTTTTTATTAATCCAGGAAATATTCACATAATACAATTCCTTATTGAAAAAAAAAACCAGTCTCCATTCCGGATATTGAAGTGATCTTCTAAGTTAAAAATCTCGAATAGAATTGCTTTATTCTCTTGAAAGGACGATCTACGTATCAAATTCATCGCTACAGAGGTATTGGATCCTTTAACAGAATTTACAGCTACGTAATTTTGAAATACAGATACCTCCCTACTCTCACAGGACGGGAAGGACGAAAGAGAGCAGAGCCAGAGCACCACAGCACAAGGTCCAACGAAATAATGGTAATATCAATTATAGTAAAATGA
>NC_061860.1:10231071-10236071 GCF_019202785.1 Penaeus chinensis
AAATCACTTGACGAGTATTTAGAGATGCCGATACCTGTGCAAAAGGACCAAGCTACGTGTCTCCAAGGCCCTGATACAGCTAGTTTTACAATATGGTAGTGAAACCTGGACGCTATCTTGTGCTCTGGAATCTCGTCTTGATGCCTTTTGCAACAGATCCTTGTGCCGGACCATGGGGTACCGTTGGCAGGACCATGTGTCCAACCAAGGGTTGCACCGTGAGACTGGTACAGGACCTGTTACTTGCATAATCCGCGATTGCCAACTCATGCTATACGGCCACTTAGCTCGATTACCGCAGGATGACCCTGCCCACCAGTTTGATGATACAGCAGAAAGAGAATGCAATGTTATCACCTTTTATGTGTATTTTTCTGTTTCCTTTTTTGGTTGAAGGAAACTTCATTCGTTAAAGCATGCAAGAAATTCTAGATTTTGAAAATTCTGAAAATCCTAAATTTTGAATCCGCCTTCTTCATGGACATGAGAATACAATCCAGAATTTGTAAACCTAATTAATCCGGGATTCAAAACAGCCTAATCCATGAACGCTTGCAAGAAATCCGGGATTCAAAATCTAATCAACGAACGTTGACAAGAAATCTTGGATTTACAACCTTGTCACGAAAGCTAACCTTGTCACGAAAGCTAACAAAAAATCAGGGATATATAACCTTTTAATCCACGAACGTCAGAAAGAAATCCGGATTTTAATCCTAATCCACGAACGCTTGCAAAAAGTCCCGGAGTCATCCACGAACGTCGGAATGAAATCTGGGATTTAGAGCTACCAGCTACCTCGTGACCATAGATATACCAAAAACAGCTAATCCACGAACACGAGCAACCTGTCCGAGATCTAAGAACGAGTAAACAAAAAACACACAAAAAACGGTGTAATCCATGACCAGGAGTAAATACTACCGAATTCAAACAACCGACTACACAAATCCCAAAAACTAAAACAGAGAGAAAAAAAAAAAATGGAAATTCACAAACAGGAACCGTTACTCCAAAATTCCAAAAACCCTCCCCGCCGAACAAAAAAATCATAATAATAACAATAATAACAATAACAACAACAACAACAAAAAATCCACAAACGAGAGTGAATAATCCAGATTTCACACCACGCAATTAATCCACCTTAGGATCCTTCTAATCCACGAACGGAAGCCGAGTGTCCGCCTCAGGCAAGAACAGCTCACCTGGCGTCCGTGGCGTTGGGAAATGAAAAGGTAATTAATTAGGGCCATGTGTAATTAACGCGGTTTCAAGATTAATCCTCCGGCGGCCCTCTGGTGAGATATATAAGCAATGGCGGGGGAAATCTGTGAATATCGGCGGGGGGTGGGGGGGAGGTGATGGCCGTTTATCAAAATTTATTGGTTGTTTCATTGTTTTACTTGTCATTTGACTTCTTGTTTAGTTTTTTTTTTTTTTTTTTTGGGGGGGGGGGTGATTTGATATAAGGTTTATCTTTTTTTTTCAAAATGTATCGGTTGCTTTGTTGTTTTTGTAGTTGCTGTAGTCCATCAATCATTGTCTCTTCTTGCTGTTGTAAATAAAAATAAAGGGGGGGGGGGTGGAGAGAGGGAATTGGAACAAGGTGCTATACAATTATCAAAATGCATCGATTATTTTGTTACTGTTGTAGTTTACAAAAAAACTGACAATCCTTTTGTCGTTATTGTTGTTATACGTCTATGTGTATATGTACATATAACTTTGTTGTTTGTTGTTGTTGTTGTAATTTACCAAAACCTATCGATTGTTATCTTTTATTCTGTCCTTGTTTCTTTTCTGCATTATTTGTAATGACTCCCTTGGAATTCGCCTGTGTATGGAATAATGGCAAATGGTAGATCAGATTGAAAAGATAGTAGATGTATATATGAACACTCTCCCTCTCTCTTTGTTTTCACTCTCCCTTCCCTCCCTCTCTCTCTCTCCCTCTCTCTCTCTCTCTCTCTCTCTCTCTCTCTCTCTCTCTCTCTCTCTCTCTCTCTCTCTCTCTCTCTCTCTCTCTCTTTCTTTCTCCCCCTGTCTCATTATCTCTCTCTTTCTCCCCCTGTCTCACTCTCTCTTTCTCTCTCTCTCTCTCTCTCTCTCTCTCTCTCTCTCTCTCTCTCTCTCTCTCTCTCTCTCTCTCTCTCTCTCTCTCTCTCTCTCCCTCTCTCTCCCTCTCTTTCTCTCTCTTTCTCTCTCTCTCTTTCTCTCTTTCTCTCTTTCTCTCTCTCTCGCTCGCTCGCTCTTCTCTCTTTTCTCACACACACTCACACGCACGCACACACACACACACACACACACACACATATATATATATATATATATATATATATATATATATATATATATATATATGCATACATATATACACATATAATGTCGCCCATTATATAAACGGAAGCCACCAGCGGCGTCCCACCCACGACCCCATCCATCAAAGCCGCGCGGCGGGCGGGTGGGCGGGCGGGCGTCACACCTGTTGATTTGAATCGTTGATATGCACCTCCTTCTTCCGGTGGATGACGTCATTTGCCGCACTCATTCTTTATTTAGTTATTTATTTGTGTACTGATCTGTCGGTTTATTCGTTTGTCTGTTGTTGTTTTTTTTTTGTTGTTTTTTGTTATTTTATTTATTTGTCGTTTTTCTATCTGTTTATCTGCAGATGAATTTGTTTATATAGTTTTCGTTTTACCTGTTTATCTATTTATTTGTCTATCTATCTATATGTCTGTCTGTCTGTCTGTATATATGTTTGTTTATCTAACTATTCATCTATCCTTCTATATATCAATCTATCTATCTATTCATCGTTCTATCTAACTATCTATCTGTCAATCTATCAATCTATCTATCTATCTATCTATCTATTCATCTATTCCTTCGTTAACTATACGCAACTCTTGATTGTACAAAAATGCATGACTTTTGCACAAGAAAAAAAAAAAAAAGTGATTTGAGAAAAAAAAAAACTTTCATGATCTGGCTATGAATTGGTCATTATTTGCATTAAAGTTGTGCATGATTTGTGTGATGGTGAGGCACAGTTTGCGTGTATCTTTTCCACAATTCATCAGACTTGATTTAAATAGTTTTTTTGTTTTTTTTAGGCTCTGGGTTTTGTGTTCCCGCGGGTATAGCAAAAACAAAACGAAATTCATGTCCATTTTTTTTTTTCTTCTTTTATTTTTCTTTATTTTTTTTTCTCTCTCTCTCTTTTTTTCTCTCTTTTCTTTCCTTTCTCCTTTTCTTCTATTTGTTCTTTCTCTCTCTCTCTATATATATATATATATATATATAAATATATATATATATATATATATCTTTCTCTTCCCCTCTTTTTCTCTCCTCTTTCTCTCTCTCTCTCTCTCTCTATCTATCTATCTATCTTTCTATTTCTTGATCTTGACCCCGCCCATTGACCCCAAACCCACCCACTGACCTTCACCTCGCCAACTGACCTTAACCCCTCCCACTGATCTTGAAACCCCGCCCACCAATCTCAAAACCCGCCCACTCCCTGCGACACCACCCACCCTCTACCAGCGCCCGCAAACAAAGCCCTCGGTCCCACCCTCACTCCCTCGCGCCCACCCGTGGAGACCCGAACGCACTCTCACGCCCACCCGTACGCCCGTGGTTCTCCCAGCAGCCCCGGACGCCGCCCTGGGAATATAAGCGACGTGGGATCGGCTCATTTAAACTTGTTCACGGAATTCTATGACGGCGGCTAGGTATTACATGGATAAAGTTAACATGATAGAACGTTCAGGAGGAGTGGGGGGAGGAGGGGGGGAGGGGTTTTATGGGGGGGAGGGAGGGGGGTAGGGGTGGGGCAGAGGAGGTTGTCCGGGCAATATTGCATTCAACGCATGCCTGAGTTGCAAGATCAAAGCGTCATCAGCAATTAAACTTATCTGGGCATGTGATGAGAGGCATTTCTATTGATCCTTGCAATGTGTTGACCGCGCCCTCTCTCTCTCTCACTCTCTCTCTCTCTCTCTCTCTCTCTCTCTCTCTCTCTCTCTCTCTCTCTCTCTCTCTCTCTCTCTCTCTCTCTCTCTCTCGCTTAATCTTGTTTCTCACTCTCTCTTGCTTTCTCTCTCGCTCGTTGTCTCTCTCTCTGGCTTTCTGTCTTTTGCTTTCTCTCGTTTTCTCTTTCTCTTGCTTTCTCTCTCTCGTGTTTTTTTCTCTCTCTCTCTCTCTTTCATTGCCTCTCTCTCTCTCTGTGTGTCTCTATCTCTCTCTATCTCTCTCTCTCTCTCTCTCTCCCTCACTCTCGCTCTATCTCTCTCTCTCCCTCTATCTCTCTCTCTCTCTCTCTCTCTCTCTCTATCTATCTATCTATCTATCTATCTATCTATCTATCTATCTCTCTCTCGTTCTCTCTCTCTCTCTCTCTCTCTCTCTCTCTCTCTCTCTCTCTCTCTCTCTCTCTCTCTCTCTCTCTCTCCTCTCTCTCTCTCTCTCTCTCTCTCGCTCTCTCTCTCTCCCTCTCTCTCTTTCTTTCCCTCTCTCTCTCTCTCCCCCCCCCCCTCTTTCTCTCTCTCTCTCTCTCTCTCTCTCTCCCCCTCTCTCTCTCTCTCTCTCTCTCTCTCTCTCTCTCTCTCTCTCTCTCTCTCCCTCTCTCTCTCTCTCTCTCTCTCTCTCTCTCTCTCTCTCTCTCTCTCTCTCTCTCTCTCTCTCTCTCCCCCCCCCCCTCTCTCTCTCTCTCTCTCTCTCTCTCTCTCTCTCTCTCTCTCTCTCTCTCTCTCTCTCTCTCTCTCTCTCTCTCCCCCCCCCTCTCTCTCTCTGTGTCTCTCTCTCTCTCTCTCTCTCTCTCTCTCTCTCTCTCTCTCTCTCTCTCTCTCTCTCCCCCCCCCCCCCTCTCTCTCTCTCTGTGTCTCTCTCTCTCTCTCTCTCTCTCTCTCTCTCTCTCTCTCTCAACGTAGGCTTTGATCTTCGTATTAATAACCGTCTACCATGGCGCTTATACCCAAAGTATACCCAAA
>NC_061860.1:10263571-10276071 GCF_019202785.1 Penaeus chinensis
CAGTAATACATATTAAAAAAAAAAAAAAAAAAAATAGATTTATATATATATATATATATATATATATATATATATATATATATATATATATATATATATATATATATATATATATAACTGCCATCAAATAAATTCCAAATATGCCTGGCACCTCTTGTAGTAGAACTCTGAAAAAATATTGGTGAAACTATTATTACATCCAGAAGTACTGTCCGGGAGTAGTTATTCCAATGACTAGGCTCTCCCAAATAGTGAAAATTGTAAATAATGTTACATTATAGTGTAATATAGTGTAGTAGAATAGTGATACTAAAGTTACATTGTGATTGTAAAAGATAATATAAAAAGTGTAGGGGAAAAAAGATAATATTGAAAAATAATTTATTAATAATGTTATTGTGATGATAATGTTGAAAGGGATAAATGTAGTTTTTGATGAACAATAACAGGTAATGTTGTGATGATAGTGTTCACAAAAACATAATCTCAAAATTAATTCAGTGATGGTTGTGGTTGTGTTGAAGATTTTCTTTAATATGAACAGCAAAGGTGAAAAAGAAGCAATAATTTTGTCTTTAAATTGTTAAGAACTGTTTATGGTTTCTGAGGCCCTATTGAGATTTTTTTGTTTTTACAGATATATTAAACATATTTGCATAAACCCAATGCCAAGGGGCATGACGTGTACATATGTACCTTGCCCACTGTGAGTTCTTGTTTGATTGTTTTTCCTCATAGATGGCTACACTTGTACTAAGTCACCAATGAGCCAATTACGAGTACTGCCTGTCTCGCCCGTTCACCCTTTTCCTTGATTTACGAAC
This sequence comes from Penaeus chinensis, assembly GCF_019202785.1. NCBI lineage: Eukaryota > Metazoa > Arthropoda > Malacostraca > Decapoda > Penaeidae > Penaeus > Penaeus chinensis. The sequence goes on from NC_061860.1 coordinate 10,264,396, forward strand.
ATATTTTACGTTATCTTATTTTGCTGTTACTAATGTTTATAACATAATAGTAATTATAATGTTTATAATAAAAGTAACACCATCAATATTCATAGCACTAGTAGAAAAAACATTTTTCCTGCCAATTCAAATTGGGTAAGGTCACAAGGTCTACCAATTGACTCCTTTGTGGTAAGCACTTGCAGAGACATTTCACAAAAAATATAAAAAATTAGCACAGCATTTTCTTCATTTTTTATTCATTTTCCCCGGTGTCATTGGGTTAAAGGTCTCTTGATAATAGTGAGAGCACTCAGCTAATAACTTTTATCTTGCTTTATAGATAGAGAATCAGAAAATAAAAAAAAGAAATCCTGATAGTATTACAAATCATTGTAATTTTTCAACCATCCAACATTGTAATTTATATATATTAATCACTTTTCCACATTCATACAGGTCCAGAGTATAGAGCATGAAGAGCCCCACTTAGCCTTCAAGTCACTACCATCATGGGTTCGCGTCGAAGGCGGGAGATCTCAAGGCTTTCGGCTGGTGGTGGTGGGCCAGGCGGTGCCAAAGTATACCCGCTTGGGCCCTCTCATTGCCCCCCACACGCCAACGCTCAGCCACTACTCGTCTTTTCCCCTCAAGGTTCGGAATTATTTTGGAATTTTCTCTTGGCTTGGTCAAATATAGATACTGTATTTTTAGTATTTGTCTATATTCTTTTGTATACTAATTGCTGGCATGGATTTTTTTCCAACTTTGTATATAGTTACATAAATTTACAGTTTAGAAATTTTGTAACAGAAGTGAAAACAAATTGGGGTTATCACCCTCTGTATGATAAATGACAGAATGCCCAATTCATTTTCTTTTTAGCTAATGTTTGTATAAGATGGAATATTAATCCAATTTACAGATCTATCATGCGGGTGGAGGTTGCACATACCTGGACCTCACAAGGAAGCACCTTTGCAATTGGCTTAGCCTCATTCCTGCTGGCTCTCCCACCAACAGAAACCTTCTTGCATGCCAGGTAAGCCTATGGGGTTGAGGAAAGATGCCTCTGGAATTATTTCTTACTATTTCTTTTGTGTGTGTTTGTGTTTGTTTTCTCTGTATTTTCTTCTTATTTTTTATCCTCTTTCGTCCCATCTTACTTCTTCCAAATCTTTTTTCCTGTAGTTACCTATGCTCTTGACCCATTTATCATCCTAATCACTATTTTGACCACCATCATCATCTTTGTCATCATGTTATCAGCATTTTTATCATCATTGCCACTGTCATCACTATCGTTACCATTATCACCAACATAAACATCATTGTCATCATATGCATAACCACTGTTTTAATGGAATTTTTCGGCATTCTCATTCAAAACCTTGAAAACTTGCAGATAGATGATCTCCTGTACTACATTGCTGCAGAGGACATTTCTGAAGGCTCGGAGCTAAGAGTATGGTACACACAATTCTATCAGGAGAAGATGAAGGAGGAGCTGAAGTCTCTCGGCTACAACCGCAGCTTGGTTGGTTCAGCTGTTGTGGTGCGCAAGTCAGCAGTAAGCCATCATATGCCACACCTGACTGCAGCACTGCAAGTGTCACCGTCGCTATCAAAGATCGTTGTTGGGAAAGGACAAGTCACTTTTACCCATAATGCTGGGGGTAGAGGATATGAAACAGGGTTGCAGAACAAGCCAGTTTTGTTGTCGGGTGATTTTGTGGTTGCTGCGCCTTCATATAATGTGCCTTGGGTTAGGGATGGACAGATGTTAAAGCCGAAGTTGGGTTTACAAGGAGAGAGCAATTCACTTACAGACCAAAGAAGAGGTAGACTAGATGCAAATGGTCCTAAGCCTATCCTAGGAACAGCAGAAGCTTTCACTAAGCCAAGTATCGAACTTGTGACTGAGAAGAATGACACTCATTTGAAAGAACGTATAGTGACATTCACCGTTACAGCAGCTTCACCAATTCCACGCATCAAACAGCGACACAAAGAAGGGAATTTGCAGGCACCAGCTCAGGGAATACCTAGGGATGTCGATACCAAGCCTCCAGCGAACATGAACAATAACATTTCTATACTGCCTGGGGCTGTGACAGGAAGAAAGATAGCAAACAAGCATAAAGAAGTTAAAGCAGGTAAGGTTATTTTCAATCATTTTTTCTCCTCTTTGGTGTTTTTCATGTTACCTCTTAAGACCACTGCTCATGTCACTAGTAAACATAGGAAATATTTGTCATTGTCAAAAATGAATTTACACACTCCCATCCCTCCTTGCAGATGTTCCTTTAGCAAACTCCCACATTGTCAAGCAACTCCCTCCCCGTGCCCTAGGAGCTCGTGACCCACAGCCATGGGCCTGTGCTTACTGTGGGGAGAACTACTCAAAGATCATACCCTTTGCAAAACATCTGAAAGTGAGTACTTTGGAACAGGATTTTATTTTCTTTCTTTGTTGCCATTTTTCCTTATTTCCCTTATGTCCATTTTATGTTTTGAAAATAATATTCCTTTGCTGTTAATGTATGTATTTTTCATCTTTCATTTATTAGATATATTTCCATTGGTTGTCTCCCTTTTTTTCTTTTTTCTTTTTCCTTGTATGATATTATTACTGTCCATTTTCTTTCTTATTTTATTATTTATTCAGAGCTTTTTACTTACATTTTTTATTCAAGCCTGAGTTTTAGATATAGATCCATATTTTTTTCACGATCTACCAGTATAAAATCAAATCAAAAATATATCCAAAGTTGTATCCATAACCTTTATATTCTTTGTGTTCTACTATTACAAATTGTCCTTGAAATCTGTTGGGATATTTTTGAAATGATAAATAGCTATTTCATATACTTAAGTTTAAAAAGAGGTCAGTTGTAATCCTTAAATACATAGTATGCATGTCATGTCATGCTAGCACAGTGGGTAAAGGATGTTAATTGATCCACATCAGTGACCTTACATAGAAGCAATAAGACAGAAGAGGTATAGATCACCTTTCTTCAGAAGTTGCAGTAAAAGAAAATAGACAATATTCTCTCTCCCTTTATATGTATGTGTGTCTCTGTGTGTTTGTTTATTGTTTGTTTCACTGAAAACGTAATCATAATGTCCCAGCTGCAAAAGTATTTGATGTATTTCAATATTAAAATGGTATTGCATTGCTGTAGGATATTTAAAGATGAATAATGTTTGCAGGAAATGCTTAGGAAAGTTTCATTGTTGTTATACATTATTTTTCCCCTCAAAATTTTCCAATGTTTGTAGTTGTAATGCAAATAGACTACTTTAAGTATAAGACTGTATTTCCACATACTGTAAAAATCTGTTCTGTCACGTTCTCCAAGATAAATGTTCTTCCGATTTTAATTATTTCTTTATTTGCAGGCTCACCTCCTGTGGCTGGTTGGAAGGTGTCACATCTGCCAGACGTGTGGTTGCTCATTCTCGAGTTCGCAGTTATTGGAACGGCACTGTCAGACGTCGCACAAAGATTATAATGGGAAAGCATTGTCAGGTGAGAATTGCTATTAGTCGTGATAATGATTGCCGTGTTTTTCTGTATGATCTGAGAAATGGCAGTTCTATAATGGAATTAGTTATCTTTTAGAAATTTCTTTGTATGTCTTTGAATAATTTCACTTTATTCTTGATTACCTTGTACAATTCCATTTTAATTACTTGAGTCAAACAAGACATTTTTATTTGTTGAAGAGATTTTTATGATCTAAAAGAGGGCAGTAAGATATTTTGCAACATTTGCTTAGAGGTTACTTGATTGCAGATGGCAGGACAAATGGTGACATTGCAGTGAAGTTTGAAGTCCTGAGTGATGAAGAAAGTGTGGTTGATGACCCTTGTGCAGTTGGTACTAAAGAGGTAAGTTTTTTCAGGCGTGTTATTTGACAAAATGCTTATAAAAGATTTTCGGTTATTTTTCATTGTTGTTCATTCCATTATTATTTACTAGTTTGTTAAAGTATTTACATTGTCATGTATTTTGTTTTATGTTTTTGCCTATTCATATTGGTTATATTTTAGTTTCCTTATTGTGAGAATGTTTTCTGTAAGTAGGTTTTCAGATCCTTTTTTTCTTTCTTTCTTTCTTTTTCTTTTTCTTTCTTTTCTTTTCTTTTCTTTTCTTTTCTTTTCTTTTCTTTTCTTTTCTTTTCTTTTCTTTTCTTTTCTTTTCTTTTCTTTTCTTTTCTTTCTTTTCTTTTCTTATGTTCTTTTCTTTTCTTTTGTTCTTTTCTTTTCTCTTCTTTTTTTTTTCTTTTTTCTTATCTTTTATTTTCTTTTCTTTTCTTTTCTTTTCTCTTCTTTTTGATGCAAAGCTACAAATTAAGAGAAATGGCAGTTTGAAGTTTGTCTTTGGCAGATCTTTAAAGAAAAAAAGAGTAGGTTTCTATTTCAAAGTTGTCGTTAACAGTATTGTACTTTATGATGAAAAAAGAAAGAAATCAATGGTTCATAAAAACTATTCATGCTTATCCAATAAGTGTGCAGGCTAAAAATTCCTGTAACAATTCCTAATATAAAAATAGTTATTAGTTTTACAAATAGCAAATTCTTTTCCCAATTTGTGGTAAACCAATAGCTACCAGTCATAAAAGCTGCATTCCCTTTCACAATTCCTAGCATACCAATATCAGTGATATAGATTACATATTCCTTACACAAATCCTAGTAAGTCATTATCTGTTGGTCGTAGAGGCTACAAGTTCCTCTCACAATTCCTAGTAAGCCAATAGCTATCATGTATATAGGCTACAGATTCCTTTCACAATTCCTAGAAAGCCTAAAGCTGTTAGCGATACATTTTACTAATTCCTATCACAACTCTAAGTGACCTAATAGCTGTCAGTCCTACAGATCACAAATTCTTACAGTTCCAAGTAAATCAGCAGCGGTCACTCATACAGGTTACCCATTCCTGTCACCTTTCAGAAGGGCTTGAATGAAGTGACTGCTATTCCAACCGAACCTGTGGATCGGCCCCATGACTGCCAGATCTGCCGCAAACATTTCCACAAGGCTGAATATCTGCTGAGGCATCTGCGAAAGCACACTGGAGATTTCACCTGTCAGCACTGCTTAAAGGTTGGAAGAGACAGACAGACAGACAGATAGGAAAACAGAGAAAGATAGAGATGTGTGCTTATACATTTGAGGCATTATAAAGTATCTAATACTTTCGAAATCCCTCTTAGAAAGGGGATGTAGCAGACATAATTAGACATCTCAAGTGCAATAGCATCCAGTATGCAACACATTTATCTCGAAGTAATGTTACATGTTTATGTTTTTACTCTACTGTACTGTTTATCATTGCTTTAATCTGGTCTTTCCTTACTCATAAATCAAAGATTAATTATCAGATTGTATATGTAATTATTATTTGTACAGCATTAACCTACATGACTCATATATTATTTTCCTAGATACAATAACTGAAACACATAGTATATATAGCATCATGACAATTCAGGTAATATAAGGTTCTGCAATATCCCATCTATCTGAGTCAAGTATGTAATATAATTTTCACACATTGTCCAAACCATGTAATATCTTATTTCACACATTTCATGGCCACCAACCCATTGATGCCTGGAGTGCATTAAGACATATAAGTTGAAGCATTATGAAATATCACTTGATTTGAAGTTTAAGACAAAAGAATATTAGGTAGTCTATAACTTTTCATCATTAAAGGCCAGGTATTTCCTATGAAAGGAATGTGCAAGTCAATAGCTCTCCTTGAGCACTTAACGGGAGAGTGGTGTATGTTTGAGTAATCACCTGTCTCAAGCAGCTAAGCTTGACAAAGTTTCATTTTCTTTCATACATTTTTTTTTTATATATGCAACCCAAACAAAGAAGCTAATTAATATCCCAAGTCTTGCTAAGCTTTACTTCATAACATTAAGTAAGGCCTTCATATCTTTTTAACCCAGTAAGTGATGCAACATTTGCTTTAGGGAGTTTAGAGTTTTATACTAAAATTTTCTTGCATGTACAAGAACCTCCATAGTTTTGTCTTTTATGGCACACCATGCAGATTATCAGAGTTATTATGATTGTGCAGTTCTTGTATTAAGAGATAAAAAGATTTCCAATATCTGTATAGTCCATGACACTGCTATGTCTCCTAGGTATTCGCTCGCAAAGAGGGTCTTCAGAAACACAACTGCCCTGATGAAGCAAAAGAAAGAAATTTCCAGTGTTCCTTGTGCAGCAAAGAATTCATAAACCCAGTCTTACTGCAACAGCATTACCTCAAACACAATGGTATGTTATTGTAGGTTTATGTAAATGAGCCTTCATGTGAAAATGAAGGAGGTTGGCCATTTTGAGATGAAGTTTTGCTTGATAACAATTTTACTTTTTCAGAAGCTTATGTCTCGCTGTAATGTAAATGCTATTTACTCATCATGCATGTACTGTCTAGCAAATTTTGAATGACAGAAGTCAAACAAAAATCAAACAAAACAATAATTTGTATAGGGGAAAATGTCAGTTGGCAATTCCAACCTATCAGCACCTCATATATATTATGTACTTAACCTAATGTCACTGGGGAAAATTAATAAAAAAGGGGGAAAATGAGGTTCTCATTTTCTATATTTTTGTGAAATGTCTCTGTACATAGATGGCTCTGCTAGTGCTTAGCCACAAAGGAGTCAATTAGTAGAACTTGTGACCTTACGGGATTTGAGTTGGCGGGAAAAACAAATTTTTTACTAGTGCTATGAATATCGATGGTGTTATTATAATTAATATAATGTTATAAACATTAATAACAGCAAAATAAGATAATGTATAACATTTTTGTAAATCAAAGAAAAAGGTAAACGGCGGGACAGGCAGTACTTGTAACTGGCTCATTGTTGACTTAGTACAAGTTTAGCCATCTATGTGTAAAAACAATCAAACGAGTACTCACAGTGGGCATAGCACATATGTACACGTCATGCCCGTCGACATTGGGTTAATACATTAAAAGAGGTTTTGTAAAAGTATGAGGATACTTATAACCAAAAAAAAAAAAATTGTATTACAGCAAAATTTACTTCACCTTCAAGTTACTTCTCATATTTCAGGGAACAGGAAATGTGACAGATGCAGACGCACTTTTGCCAACAGCAGTGAGTTGGATCGCCACTTGAAATCATGTCCATCTGTTGAAGTCACCACTTTCTTTCAGGTAAGAAACAGCCTTAATTCTGTCAGAAATTTTGTTACTGGTAATCAAAGTAAGAAGTGGTATGGTCTTGAGCCTATTGGCAGAACCATTGTGTGTAATATTCCACTAGCTTTCATCCGAGAAGTAGTTTGTGCAAGGTAGTGTTTCATCTGATGTAGTTGATACATTTATTTCACAGAGAAGAGCTTTGTCTTGAAGACATTTTAGTTTCAAGTAAGAATTACAACAAAAGTCTTCCATATATCTGTAATGATTGTCAAAAGCACTGAGGACCCAAACTACTTTTACTCTTGAAGTTTACAGTGAAATCATGACAGAAGAATTTTTATATAGCAGGGATATGCATTTATCATAGTGCAATTCACTTATGATACTGTGTATCACAGTGACCCTGATAACTGTAGACTAATAATGAATCTGATAATATGGATAAAAATTATGATAATTATTATGATAGTAAGAGTTTTTAATGAAAAAAAGTTTAACCCAAATGATCACTTGACAAGAAATAACAACATTGATGTCTTTCTCTTCACAATATTGTTTGTAGTGTGGTGTGTGTGGGAAGGACTTTGTGAACCAGACCATCTTAGATCGTCACATGGCTGGTCATAACAGGCAATACCAGTGTGACATTTGCAGCAAGCCTTACCGAAGCAGTACCAAGCTAGCGCAACATGTTCCTCTGTGCCGACAGGTAAATGATTTTGATTTGCATGTTTTTTTTTTTTCTTCTTCTTCTTCTTCTTCTTCTTCTTCTTCTTCTTCTTCTTTTTCTTCTTCTTTCTTTCATTATTTTTTTTTTCAGTTTTTTTTTTTGGTTTCTTTTTTTTTTCTTCTTTTTTTTTGACAATTTCTTCTTTTTCTTCTTCCTCTCCTCCTTCTACTGTCTCTCCATCTTTTTCTTTTTTTTTTGTTACTATTATCATCTTTATTTATAACATAGCAATTATTCTATGTAATATATTTGTTGACTGTATATACTGTATATTAAAATGACACACCATCACACACAACTTTTTTCTTTATTCCCAGAGTCAGCAATTAGCATCAACAGGCCAAGTTACATGTGAAGATTGTGGTGTTGCGTTCACCGATGCCACTGAGTTTCGATCACATTACCACACTCACACGCATCCCTACCATTGTTCTTGCTGTGGCCACAGGTTCCGTTCCCGTGTCGGCTATGGTGAGTGCCTTGGGGATATAGTTTATGGTGACCATGCATTTGATATTCATCATTTTCTCAGCAAAGTAATCATATTTGTACTTTTGTTGTATTTGTCTATTTGATTTTACTGAATTGGTACTTTTACATCATATGATGATGATACTGTAGTTCGGTTTGTAATTCTGATTTGGGGGTTTATCTGTTTTGTATATGTGGAGATTTCAAGACCCCTCACCCCGTTATGCTTCACAGAGGTGCATGTGTGCGAGGTTGAACAACAGTGTGACCAGTGCAACATGGTCTTCCGATCAGTACAAGCCCTGAACAGACATGCAGCTGTTCATGGGCCTGCTCCTTATACATGCTCCAGCTGCAGGAGGTCCTACTACAGAAAGGTAGGTCCATCAGCTGTTGTAGAATCAAGTAGATTGTAGTATTTTTGATGAAGACTGAACTTTTTCATTTCTGAATGACTGTGATATAGACGTTTATTGTTGATAATGATAGGTTTAGAAATTACAAGAATTAAGGAAATGACATTATGATTAAAGTATAGGTAGTATTGACAGTAGTTTTACTCAACACCTTTATTTCTCTTTGACAGGAGAGCTTAGACCGGCATGTCTGTAGTGTTGAAATGGATGTGAAGGAATCCACGAAGCTTAAAGACGGGCCAAACTTCACCTGTTCTGTGTGTGGAGCTGCATTGGCAACTAAGCACAGTCTCAACACACACTTAAGAACTGCCCATGGTATGGTTGCTTTCCTATGTTTAAAGTCACTCTGTATTCTTTTAACTCTTGTTTGGTTTGTGGTTTCTAATTCTTCTTTGTCTGTAGTTGTCAGTTCTTCCTATTCTTTCTTGTTCTCTTTTACTTCTGTCATTTGTTTCATGGCCGTCCATCTTCGTTTAGTTACATTTCCTAATTTTGTTCATACTTTCATTTTTTCTTCACTTCTATGTCTTCTAATCATACTAATCCTAATCCTCTTCTTATTCTTCTGTTTGACATCTTCAACATAACTTTTTAAATACATTTGATGATGTAAGCATTCTTTTGCCGATAGGTGGACCAACAGCCGAAAGCCTGAGCTGCGAAGTCTGTGGGAAGCAGTTTCTCCGCAAGGATTTACTGCGAGAACACCAGTCAGTGCACGCACCTCCTTCGTACCCTTGTCCCACATGCAAGAAACTCTTCAAGACACGGAAGTATCTCGAGGTGCACTCCCTGATGCACCAAGGGATAAAACGATTCAGTTGTAAATATTGTAATAAGGTTAGTGAACTAGTCTTGTATTTTGTGTGTGTGTGTGTGTGTAAGTGTGTGTGTAAGTGTGTGTGTGTGTGTGTGTTTGTGTGTGTTTGTGTTTGTGTTTGTGTTTGTGTGTGTGTCTCCTCTCTCTCTCTCTCTCTCTCTCTCTCTCTCTCTCTCTCTCTCTCTCTCTCTCTCTCTCTCTCTCTCTCTCTCTCTCTCTCTCTCTTTGTTGTGTGTTTATATCTGTCTATCTTATTTATCAATCTATCTGTCCATCTATCCATCTATCTATCTGCCTGTCATTTTGTTCTCTAGATAGATTAACAGTTTAACACACAATAAGATTTTTTTATTTATCCTCTCTTCAGAAATTCCACCAGAAGGTGAACCTCTCGCGGCACGAGCGGAGCCACATGCCGAGAGGAGCTGTCAAGTGCCAATACTGCGGTGCTCACTGCCTCTCGACGAGCGACCTGAAGGAGCACTTGCTGTCCCACACCCTGCCGCCCGACGTTTCCCCCGAGGACCAAGAGCACGTCGAAGAAGGAACCTTCGCCGCGGGTAAAGCTCCTGTGCATCCCAAGGAACTCCAGACCTTGCAGGCAAGTCAGCCTGAGAGGGAGGACGCCGGGGGAGAGATCGGCGCGGAGCTCTTGTCCCACACACCCTTAGGGCCAGACTTGAAGATCCTGTCGAGGACGAAGGACGGGCTGCAGACGGAGCAGAGAACGTTCTCGGGGCCGACGAGTGTCATCGACGCGGAGCAGACCCTGAGCACGGCGCCGAAGGTGGTGGAGCTGACGGTGAAGGAGAGATTGGACCCTGGCATCGGCACGGACTTCAAGACGAGCCACGTCCTGGGCAGCGGGCTGAGAGCGGAGTTGGTCCATCAGGTCGTGCCTGTGATGGCCTCGGATCTGGCCATTCAGGGAGGCTCGGCGTCAGGGAGGCAAGTGGACAAACACTCGGTCCTTGTACCGCAGACGCTTTCAAACCTTTCCCTCGCCTCCAGCGAACAGAGCTTCGCCAGCAACTACATCCTCCCCAGCGAGTCCACGAGCTCGTCCTCGGTCGTGGCGGCGCCGAGCAACCTCTGCAACACGGGTGTCTTTTCGGCGCCCGGTGGCTCGCTGAATTCCGACGTGTGCCGCCTCCCCCACAGCGTCCTCCTCGAGCCAGCCCGCCTCGTGCCCGTCGCGGAGGCGTCGCACACCTACCACTTAAGTACAAAGGAGGGCGGGCAGAGGGCCGAGGAGAGAGGGGGAAGCAACTTACACTTCGCGTCAAGTCAGCTGACCGCCATGGAGACCGAAGCCAGCAAGCCGGACCCACCGCAAGCGCTACATTGCCATATGCTGAGTGGCGATGACGTGGTCCAGCGCGTGATGCTAGTCACTGATCCTCCGGTGTCGGAGTGTTGAATAAACAGGATGCATTTCCTTGATTTCCGATTTTTTATAGTTTGTTTTTATCAAAACCTTTTTATAGGCTACGCGTACATGTGGGATGTAGCGCGCGCGCGTCCACACACACACACACACACACACACACACACACACACACACACACACACACACACACACACACACACACACACACACACACACACACACACACACACACACACACACACACACACACACACATATACATACATATATATATATATATATATATATTATATTATATATATATACATATACATATATGTGTGTATATATAATATATATATAAATATATAAATATATGTATGTATGTATAATATATAACATATATATATGTTTTATATATATGTGTGTGTGTGTGTGTGTGTGTGTGTGTGTGTGTGTGTGTGTGTGTGTGTGTGTGTGTGTGTGTGTGTGTGTGTGTGCGCGCATGCGTGTGTGTGTGTGATATGTATCTATCTATATATATATATATATATATATATATATATATATATATATATATACACATACATACACATACATACATATACATATATACATAAAGATATATGTACATATGCATATATATATATACAAATACATATATATATATGTGTA
>NC_061860.1:10281750-10286750 GCF_019202785.1 Penaeus chinensis
GGGGGGGGGGGGGGGGGGGGGGGGGGGGGGGGAGGGGGGGGGGGGGGGGGGGGGGGGGGGGTGGGGGGGGGGGGGGGGGGGGGGGGGGGGGGGGGGGGCCCCCCCCTCTCTCTCTTTCTCTCTCTCTCTCTCTCTCTCTCTCTCTCTCTCTCTCTCTCTCTCTCTCTCTCTCTCTCTCTCATACTTCAACTAACTATCGATCTGTCTCTCGCCCTCTTTCGCTCTTTTCAATCTCCACCATTTTCTCTCTCTCTCTCTTTCTCTTCCAATCCACACTCATGTCCTGCTTTTCACTTCTCTTTCTACCCCCCCCCCCCTCCCCGCCAAACAGTCTATTTAAGAGGTAGGATTGCGCTTTTAATCCTAAATAATCATCTGCGAGCACGGGAGGATTTCTGGATAGGATGTTGCTTATCCTTCCCCTGCCCCTTTTCCCCTCATAAAACCTTTAATAGCAAGGATAGGGCATTTGAGCGTTGAGTATAGGCTGTGTATTTTTGAGTGTGTATATGTGGTCGAGGGTACATGTATGTGTGAGGAGGAGTGTGTGTGTATGTGTGTGTGTTTGTGTATGTGTGTGTGTATGTTTGTGCCTGTGTGACTATGTTTGTGGATGCTTGTGTTTGTGCGTTTGAGTGTGCAAGATAGGTAGACATATAGACAGACAGAAACAGATAACCAGAGACAGACTCACAAACACATATCTATTTGCCAAGAGCCCGTGCAGTGTATACGGCAATAGCAGACTTGCAACGTGCCCGGAATACTTCACTTTAGTCACTTTTATCTTTGCAACATGAGTGACAACGCCGAGGATAACGAGGTTAGGCCATCTCGGGGGAGGGGGATAGAGAGAGGCAAATGCGGAGTGAAAATGACGCAGAATTATGCGAAATATATACCTAGGCTGAGGCAGGCTTGCGTACACCCGGCCATATATAAAGGTATGTATTTATTCATACACGCGTGTATACTTACATGCAAATACACATACATGCACGGATATACAAAAACTCACTCACACACACAACACACACAGCGAGCGAGCGCGCAAATACACACATACTTAAACAAACGTACACACAGACACACATACATACATGCACATATGCACCCACACACACACACACACACACACACACACACACACACACACACACATACGCACACACACACACACACACACACACACACACACACACACACACACACACACACACACACACGTGCGCGCGCGCGCGCACGCGTATATACAAACACACGCAAATGCACGTACATACACACACGTACACACACACACACACACACATACACGCACGCGCGCCACGCACACACACAGGCAAATAAACAGACAAGAATATCGACAGACAGACAGACAGACAGACAGAGAGACTACCTGAAAAACTGGCAAACATATAAAGTACAAGGAGTAAAGTTATATTGATAAGATATTCACAAAGGAGAAATCTTTCCGCTCGTTGTCATATCGGTAAAATATTTACAAAAGGATTTTTTTTTTTCTTCTCTTACAAGGTTACACAAACAAATCGAGTAGACAGATGATAGACGTTGGACAAGTTGCATAAACATTTTTTTTTTTGTTCTTTTTATTGTTTTGTCTCGTTTATATAGAATTAGGATATTGAATTCCCGGAGTTTTCAGTGTTGAAAATTGTATATCTATAAGGATATAATAGAAAGTGGTTGTATATTGGTATTATTGTGTTATTTGACGACTATACGTTTAGATTCTAATGAAATGTTAAAGTTAATAAAAGCCGTGACATTTAAACAAATATTGAAAAAAATGATGCTTTGTAAAATTAAAATGAAGTTAAATATTAAAGAACTAACATGTTGCCCAACTTTTTATCTTTTATTTTTATGATTTTAGTGACTCGTTCTTTTAAGTGAATTGTGAAATAAAAATAAGTATTAGGAAATAAGCTTGATGAAAAGCGATTTAATCTACTTTTTTTTTATGGGAAGAAAATCTAGGATCGTATTGTAAGATATACTACCGTTGCGATACTAATTTCTCTCTCTTTCTTTTTCTCTCTCTCTCTCTCTCTCTTTCTCTTCCCCCCCCCCTCTCTCTCTCTCTCTCTCTCTCTCTCTCTCTCTCTCTCTCTCCCCTCTCTCTCTCTCCCTCTCTCTCTCTCTCTCTCTCTCACACACACACACACACACATTCTCTTTTTCACTTTGCCTGTCTGCCTTTCTTTCCTTCCTCCCTCTTTCCGTATGTCTATTTGTCTTTCTGTCTCCCCCCCCCCCCACCCCCACCCTCTCTCTCTCTCTCTCTCTCTCTCTCTCTCTCTCTCTCTCTCTCTCTCTCTCTGTCTCTCTCTATCTCGCTCCAGTGAGTACGAGAGAAAAATATCAAATGATGATATTTTCAACAGCATTAAACATTAAAAGCCTAAATTTGGTCCATAAACTGACTTTAGTTCCTTTTAGCACCGACATTAAAAATGTAAACAAGGGAAAAGTTGTTTTATAAGGTAGTTAAAGGTGTTATATGTCTTGGTTTGTGCGTGTATGTGTATGTAGGTATGAATATATATGTGTATATATATGATATATATGTGTATATTCAAATATATATATATATATATATATATATATATATATATATATATATAGTATATGTATATAATGTATATATATATAAATTATATATATATATATATATATATGTATGTGTGTGTGTGTGTTTGTGTGTGTGTGTGTGTGTGTGTGTGCGCGTGTGTGTGTGTGTATGTATATATATGTATGTATATATATATATATATATATATATATATATATATATATATGTACATGTATATATATATATATATATATATGTATGTATGTATGTATGTATGTATGTATGTATGTATGTATGTATATGTATATATACATGAATATATATATACTATTTATAGATTAATAAACATTTTTGTCATTGCCTCCGTCAAGGGATATTTTCCAAAATCAATAGTTTTTTTCTTTAAAAAAATAAAATAGTTACATAAAACAACATAAAAAAGTCTTCTATTTAAGAATAAAATAACTTTTACATTACTTGTGCTTTATTTAAATTTCATTATTATTTCATCTATTTGCCCTTTTTCTGGATTATATGTACAACAACAACAACAACTAAAATGCTAAAATGTCTGCTAATTATGTTTGTTTCTTCACGTAGAGTCTGGTAAATACTCCACATTTTCACTGGTAATCAGAGGAATCAGAAAAGCGTTGGAAAAGTCTATGGCTCTCGGCCTCTCTCTGCAGCCCTGCCTGGGGTCTACTTCCACGGGCGCATTTGGCATCTAGTGGAGAGTCAGGCGCAGATACGGGCGCGCAATATCACACACAGACACACACGCAGATACAAAATAACTTGATTCCTTCCTTAATGGAATTTCCCATTTGTGCCCCTTTAACTTTCTTCATTACTCGCATAAACATAAAACACAGGGATTTCCACATCCCTCCCTCCCAGTTGCAGCCTACCCTCTGGCTGCTACACGAAGCCATGTGTTCAACTTCTTGAAACAAACGTGAGTGCGTCGCCACGACCTAATGTTAATGTCCTGGCCGCACTAAGGACGGGCTCCGTGCGAGACGTTTTCTACTAAAAGTCGAATGCGATGTCCTCCTCGCGGGGAGGAGACTCTATCCACTGTTCTCCGAACCTGACAACCACGACCACGATCTCGGCGGTACACCTCTCTCCTGAAAGAGACCCAGAGCCGTAGGTGCTAACATAACCTCGTCTGAAGAGTTCTGTACCGGCCGGGCGGATGCTTCAGCCGCGACACTGCACCTCTCTACAATTGACCAGGTCGCGTCGGTCTGCATATAGGTCCCTCGCTTCAGAAACATGGATCACGACAGCGACAATCTGGGCATGGACGTCAGCCCTGGAGTACAAAATGGGTATGAGGGAAAAGCACGGATTAAAAAAAACCTGTGAGAGGGAAGGTGATAAAGTGAGTGTAAATCATCCCAAAGAATCCCCATAACTTTCAGACAAGATAAAGACTAATATGTGTGGAGGTTTTCATCATCAGGGAGGATTATTAGGGACACTCCCTCTTTGATTATGGTTTGCAAAATCTTTAGAAGGGAATCGGGAATCTTGGTCACAGCACGCCCAAACTTGCCTCTCCTAGCCCTCCCATAATTAAACTATGCCTATATCTACCCCTTGGAGCATAGTCCTGTAGAGCTCCCAGATGGAACCCATAAAAAGCCTTGTCACCAAGTTAACCTGCTTCCCCAGATAAGCGACTACAGTTTCTGTGATCGACATAGACTCCCATTCTATCCAGTCTTGATACACAGTTATAAGATATTACTTTTAACGGGGTATATTAGATATGCAGTATTCTTCAAATAGCCTCAGGCTATATAGCACCTTTAATCTAAACGTCAGTTTGATAAACTCTATGAACTTAGTTCGCCCCAGACTATCTAATACGCTTACTCAAAGTAATTTTTTGCCATTTATTTTATCTGCTAGATAAGCCCAGAGCAATTAGATATTATTTTCTCATTAATACTTTAAATCAGCCCCGGGCCATTTGATATTATTTTTATGGTACCTGAAAGTACATATCATCTAACATCAGAGTAACTAACTAACCCACAAATCCATTTGCGGGATAACATGTGTAATTTCTATAAGGCAAATCATCGATACTCAGGTCCCTGGCCTCAACACGAAGTCCGAGGCCCTGCAGCTCTCTGTCTTAGTTCTTTGGACCTGCGGCTGTCCTGAAAATAGCAGATTTTGGAATGCTACATTCGGCCTTAACACCTAGCTATTTACGGGCCGAATAGCAGGGTGGGGTGTGCGTATAGCCGTAAGTGCGGCTGCGAAATCGCTTCCTACAGACATCTGACGAGAAAACCTCTATGTATCGGTTAGTAAGAAGTCAAACGATGTCGTCACTCCCCTATACTAAGAGTAGGATTGAGTTTGCCTCTTGTCCTAGGTATATTCT
>NC_061860.1:10291750-10309250 GCF_019202785.1 Penaeus chinensis
TTAAAGAGTGTAACCTGTCAAATAAATATCATACCGTCATAGAACTTTTACTCAGTCCCAGTCAGGAAAACAAATGACATCTGTGTTAAGTTCCGGTTTTGACTAAAGCTGAATGCTTAACGTTCTTGGACTTGGGTCTCCTAAACAGCACATTGCTGGTTACTCTATCTCGCAACCCTGAAAGGCTGTAAAAAGGCTAGACAAATCAGAGTATATTAAGCTGATATCCTAGAATAGATTATAACTTTGCTACACCTGGGTTCCCACTGCCAGCAGGTGGATGCTCATCCCGAAAGGAAGAGGAAGAATTTTATGATCTTGCATTTTTCTTCCATACACGTCCACGCAGACGCTCAGCCTACGCTATCTCCCTTTTCACATTTACACACTTATACATCCAACATTCAGCACACATTCTGTATTTTCCTTCCACCCCTTCTCATACAACATTCACACCCCCATACACAACACGCACGGTTCCCGAACCTACTAATCGGGTGGTGGCAGCGTGACGTAGGCCTGGAACCTTACATCTGTTCACTGCAGACGATTTTTTCCTGAATAATTTTATTTATATTCTCGGTCGAGCCCGAACTCAACCAGACACATAAAAATCTACTTGGTCTACGCCCCGCTACAACTGTCTTTTTGGTAGGCAGCGGTGGGATAGAACAGTATTTTTTATTATAAAGTGCCTGGTCAAGCCTTTGTGCAATCCATCGCAAGCCAAGTAACAGGTTGCAGAGTAAGTGCTGGTACGCAAAATGCCTCGTACACGCAATAGCGCTTTAGGAGAACCCACTAATGAGTCCTCGGGTTCCTCTGCAAACACCCTCCTTGAGGTCCCCGACTTTTCTCGAGCAGATAACGCTCAAACCCGTGACCACTTCTCGCTCTCGATGTACGAGGAACTGGTGGATAAATTTGAGCGGCTTAATTCTCGGTTCGGTATCCTGGAAGGGCAGTACGCCAATATCGTGCGATTACTGGAGTCCAGGACATCCGAACCTCCCTCTCACGCTCGACCACCAGCTGCGGCCTCTGCATCGCAGGCGGAAGCGGGGGTGCATACGGTCACGACTGACTACTCGTCTCAGCGAGTCCCCGTCAACCCACGTCCGCTGGACCAGGGCATAACCCTACGCGACCCGATCCCGCCTTACAGGGCGGAGGTCCCAGCCAGCCAGCCTCTTCGGAGGAATCAGGAGTTGGAAACCTGGTTGCGACACGTTGAGCAGGCCCATCCTTACGGGACGGATGAGGCTCTGATCCGCGCCGCCCGTGCTAGCTGCAGGGGGACGGCGGACATCGTCATTAACTCCCCAGTTTTCGACGGGATTGGGACCTGGGACGAGTTTAAGGAGAACCTTCGGCAACGTCTCCGGGGGACGTGCTCGTCAATGGAGTACCTACGGCATTTGGGGTCGTACGTACTTGATGACACTTCCCCTAGGGACTTTTATCTCGCGGTCGAAACCATGGTTTACCAAGGTATGCGGGATTATCCTGGGGAACTCGGACCAGCTGAACCTCTGATGCGGAGAACTTTTCTCCAGGGACTCCCACCCTGGCTGCGGGAAAAGATCCTGCTGGTAGAGGATCAGCCGCTTTACCGAGTGGTCGAAGCAGCCCAAAAAGTCTGGTACCATCGCCACTATGCTGGGAGGGTAGAGAAACCCTTGGTCAGTTTTTCGAGCGAGTCAGGGCCTAAACCTCGCTCCTCTACTCCTCGGGAGGGTCGATCTCCGGCAGCTTCTCCTCCGGTGGATCCCCTGGCCGACTTACCGGTACGCACTCGAGAACCCCGACGCTGGTGTCCCCTCCATCAGGTGACCTACGCATGATGCTTCCGAGTGTCGTGCGGTGCGGGAGGGTAATCAGTGCACCCGGTGTGGCCGCCGAGGGCATGTGGCTGGACGGTGCTTTTTTCGTACAGAACAGCGTAGCGCACCGCCCGACAGAACACAACAACCACAACCACAAACGAACCAGAGATAGTGATGATGGTGGACGCCGAAGGAGCGACATGTTCCACGGAACCGGAGCTCCCCCGAGGCACAGATTCAGGCGGGAACGGCCGCTGTTTGAATTGTGTGGTTGCTTGGGACTAAGGTCCTGGCTTTTCTTGATTCAGGAAGTGAGCAACGGTGGTGAAGGAATCCTGTTTCAGGAGGATTTCCAAACGCCCCGCTCTCACCTCACCCGCGTGGTCTCAAGGGGGCATCTGGGGCCGCGTTGGACATCAAGGGCAGGGCAACCCTTGAGTTTAAATTTTTCCCGAGCCTGTAAGTGCCGGCATTCGGTGGTCGTGGTGGACGACGACACCAGGTTTCCAGCCGAGGTGCTTATAGGTGTAGACTTGCTAAGAAGATTAATTTTAAGTTGAATCTCTCCCCTGCTCCAGGGGCTAGTTTTTGCCACCCTTCAATGGGGCCCGACTCGGTGTTTCATTTTCGGGTGCCGGGTCCCTCGTATCCTGACATACCACGAACCAGGGACCGTAATACGTTGTGTAGTACGGGCGACGGGGACCGAGAAGGTGCAGTGAGATGCGTGCGGAGAGTCACTTGTCCTCCTCGGGACAGGGCGATTCGTGCGACTGTTTTGTAAACGGCGGGAAGGACGGACTGGCTTGTGTTGAGAGCGACACTGCTAAGATTCTGGTACCTCGTTCGTTGGTGGACCTTCCCTACCGGAGGTTGACGTTTGGGTCGTCAATGATCAGGGAGCTCCGATTGAGATCGAGCAAGGATTCGTCCTCGGCTATGCGGCGATCGTGGAGGAGGTTTCACCTTAATCGTCTTGAATACGACGCGGAATTCTAGGGACCCAGATTCCGTCGTCAACATGGAAGATGTGGGGCTTATGCTTCGGGGATAGTCGGGGAGCTTTGGGCATGGCTTTCCCCGACTCCTATCGATGATGGAAACGAACCGGGTGTTCTGATGGCGGGCTTTGAGGACCGGTTCGATTTCACATATGGATTTAATGACTTTGGCTAACAACATGGATGGCGGCAGCTTATATGAGCCATGGACCCTGGGTCTGACTGGGACGATAGAGGGCAAGTCACTCTTCCTTAGCATTCCGCTCGCCATTATCTTCCTTCTTTCAGAGCCCCAAGCGGAATGCATGATGTCCCGTGTCAATTTACCAGTCTTTCCCATAACACAACCCTTTATGGCTTGGATCCTAACACGCTTGCAGCTGTTCTCACTTCAGAGCCTCGCCTTCATCCTGGCCGTGGAATCGGATTAGTCTTGACGGTAGCCAACCCGACGACACGTTACTAATCCCGTCTTTTCCCTGCTAATCTAGCCATGTTCAGTCATCCTTTTTCACTACTTCTTTCTAATCTATTTTCTACTTTTCAGATCATCCCCCAGATGGACGGCAGCCGGGCCTAGCAGCCAGCTTCTGTTCTGGGAGTGATCCTACGTTCTGATTTGTTTCACACCCGCACTTGAGCCACGCGGGATTTTTGTATTCTCACCTCTCTGGCAGGGTCACACTGTTGTCACCAATGTCCCTGGATGTCTGCAAGACCCTATGCAGATAAGATTTATTAATTTTAAGTTTGGCCAAGCTATGCTTCGTCTTAGGACTCAGTCCCGAGAGTCCTCTTGGAGCGATTAAAGACCCCGATCGACAGTGTCCCGGAGCTGAGGTCGGGTCTACGCTTTTTCACCATGACGGAACGTAGAGTTGGACTTTGTACAGACCCGTAGGAATCTTTTCTTTTCTACGGAGTATTCTTATAAATAGCACACTTTCCTATCATCCTCTTTAAACCTTCTTCTCTACCTTTCCTATCCTGTAGTATAGTACAACACCATGTTTTGTTTGGCTTCTCATAGCGCCTTGGCGCCTTACACCTTTTAACACATGTTATTATTTGTATTTTTTGCAATATAGTTTGTGTATCTGTGCCAATTGAATTTGGAGTTCCACCAGCTTCATTATGTTTCCGTTTTTGTTTTGTTCTTTTATTTTGTATGTTCATGTTATTAAGCTTAAGGTATTTCTTAGTTTTAAGGTCCCAATCTTAGACATTGTTTATACTATTTAATCGTCGAGGTTCGTTCTACTAGCTTCCCCAGAGCAATGACATTCCAGAGCTGTTTCAGACCGAACCCATGACTTCATGTCATTGCCTCCACGGAGGTCTCATCTGTTTGGGTAAGCTCTAATGATCCCTTTAACAGGTCGCCAGAGAAAGCTGTAATTGTACTATGGAGATGTTACATCCCTCGACACCCACTAATTAATTTTAAGCCAGATCCTCCACTGGGTCCTCTCGGCGCTGTATCATAAAGGGCGGTGTCACTTATGCACTTAGTAATGTAGTGTGTTAGAACACACCGGGCCCAAAGAATAAAACCAGTATGTCTAATACACTCTTGTCTCCGCAGAGACGACCTTCGCGGGCTTCCAAGGGGGTTTCCCCCCCCTTCGGGTCTAAAGGGGATTCGTTCGCCACTCTACTTACTCAGGTGATGGTGCCAAGTTGATAACGTCTCCAGCTGATCTTTCCGCACTGGCGTGCGGGCGCATCCCCCATGATGCACCCGCCTTCCGACGTTCCCACTGGCGTGCGGGCGCATCCCCATGATGCACCCGCCTTCCGATGTTCCGCACTGGCGTGCGGGCGCATCCCCATGATGCACCCGCCTTCCGATGTTCCGCACTGGCGTGCGGGCGCATCCCCATGATGCACCCGCCTTCCGATGTTCCGCACTTGGCGTGCGGGCGCATCCCCATGATGCACCCGCCTTCCGATGTTCCGCACTGGCGTGCGGGCGCATCCTCCTGATGCACCCGCCTTCCGATGTTCCGCACTGGCGTGCGGGCGCATCCTCCTGATGCACCCGCCTTCCGATGTTCCGCACTGGCGTGCAGCAGGGGCATCCCCATGATGCACCCGCCTTCCGAGATTCCGCACTGGCGTGCGGGCGCGTCCCCGTGATGCACCCGCTCTCTGACGTCTGCACTGGTGTGCGGGTGAATTTGTACACCGCCTTTCCGAGTCCCCGTGACGAGCAGCGCGCTCTCCACATGCGCACCGCCCTTAGGATAGATCCTGCCGAGATGATGGACCCTGAGATGTTCGCCGACGTGATGGTCTTTGCCCTCTGCACTGCGTCAGAGCCGACTTTCGCTCTGTCCATAACTGCGTCAGAGCCGACTGTTGCTCTGGTTCCTGAGACCTTCCGGGCACCTTTGCTTCTGTCTCTCGATCGTACCTCGCGAGAGATGGAACGAGTACCCTCGCAGACACACCTGTTATTTAAGGAGTCTCTCCTGCGATACTCTCTCCTTTCCCGTCCCCTTCTTAGGCGACGCACTGCCCGGGGGGAGGTGTTGTAGTGTACGGCTGCGCACATCGCCGACTCTAAGGTCGATCTCGCCTGGACAGACATCGTCCTCGGGCGCCGAGTGGTTGAGGCCACATGCCTGCCACCTCTACCACGGAACAAAGGACGTGGGGAACTCTACGATGCTGCCATTGACTGGGATGAAACGTCCCGGGCTCCGCTTCCACCGACGATGCAGGCGCACTCGCTGTGCACCCGCACGAGGCTGGTGCTTCACCCGCCATTTACGCCTCGCCCACGTGATTCTAGTGCGACTTCATAAGCCGTGACCGAAGCCATGCGAGCCGCCAAAGACAGTGTTACGAACTAATGTGAACATGGTTATAAAAATAACCAAAGAACGTATTTTAAACCAAGTCTCGTTACTTGGATGGCGTTGAAGTCTCTGAGAAAAAAAATAGAGATTTATTTATTTTCTAAGTCCAATACCGTAGAGAGTTACAGCCCCAAATGCATAATTTCCACGCATATTGTACATTGCTAGTTTTCCTATGTATTCTTTCCTTTATTATTATTTTTTTAATATTCTATCTCTTTGGCGACGCTTCCAAAGTGTCAATATAACCCCTGAAGAGAGTAATGGTTGTTACGTATTTTGGCTGTTTGTTTTTCTCCCCCTCTCTCTTTTCATGGTAGTTCGGGTCCTTTGGACTACCGAACTATCGGGTTGGTCTTCCGAAGCTTTGCCTATCTTCTTCTTTTTCGCGCCATGCTTATGGAGATGACAGTTCGGTCCTGACTTCTATGCTGGACAGTGGTTCCGCTCGCGGTATTGTGCTCGCTTTGGATTTACCTTGCTGTGGATTTGCCTCGCTTCACGCCAGAATTAACGAATCCGTGATTTGTTTTGCAAGATAAGTATTCTTATGGTTGTGTGTGGAAGACACCTGGTCTCTGTTGGACTTCGGCGTGTGTCATGCTGCATTACTACTTGCAGGGTGCACTCTCTTCCACAAAAACCCAAAGCAGCCCTTTGATCACAAATTATCAGAGCATAAAAGGACCACTCACTTAGAAGGAACACTGCTTGAGGATCCGTACCTCCAGTGTGCCATTTCCTATTTTTAAGCTAAGTTATTACTTAGTTGTTTTTTTTGTTGTTGTTGTTGTTTTTACGATTGGTTGTTTCTTTGTTTCTTTTTCCTTTTCCCCAGCTTGAGGATCCGTACCTCCTGGGAGAATCTTCCACATTCTCGCCCGTATTTTAAGGGCCGTTTCCGCTTATCTTTGCCGATCTTTTGTTTATTGTTTTTACTTTGGCTTGGTCGATTCCTGCCTGACCTTGTGGGTGTTCAGGCAGTCTTCGTGATATGACCTTTTGGTGTTTTATTGTTTTACTTGGCTTCCGCCGCTAAGTAAATTTCTTTGTACAAGTTTTTATCTCGTTAACTACACAAGTGTTTTTATTCAGAGTTCCTCAGCACTATATATATTTTTTTTTGTTTGTTTGTTAATCTCCATTCTGGGTTGGAGATTAATTTGTTTAAATTAGTGTCTGGTGTATTTGTTTGTGCTTATACTCTGTCTAAAAATACTTATAGAGTTGGGACGCCAACTTAGGGGTAAATGTTCGTGAGTTATTTTTTTTAACATCTGGTGTTGATTTCCACGTGCATCACCCCCGCTGTGATTAAATTGGTGATGTACGCAACTATCAAAATTTCTCATGACTGAATTATTTGTAGACCTCCTTAAAGAGTGTAACCTGTCAAATAAATATCATACCGTCATAGAACTTTTACTCAGTCCCAGTCAGGAAAACAAATGACATCTGTGTTAAGTTCCGGTTTTGACTAAAGCTGAATGCTTAACGTTCTTGGACTTGGGTCTCCTAAACAGCACATTGCTGGTTACTCTATCTCGCAACCCTGAAAGGCTGTAAAAAGGCTAGACAAATCAGAGTATATTAAGCTGATATCCTAGAATAGATTATAACTTTGCTACACCTGGGTTCCCACTGCCAGCAGGTGGATGCTCATCCCGAAAGGAAGAGGAAGAATTTTATGATCTTGCATTTTTCTTCCATACACGTCCACGCAGACGCTCAGCCTACGCTATCTCCCTTTTCACATTTACACACTTATACATCCAACATTCAGCACACATTCTGTATTTTCCTTCCACCCCTTCTCATACAACATTCACACCCCCATACACAACACGCACGGTTCCCGAACCTACTAATCGGGTGGTGGCAGCGTGACGTAGGCCTGGAACCTTACATCTGTTCACTGCAGACGATTTTTTCCTGAATAATTTTATTTATATTCTCGGTCGAGCCCGAACTCAACCAGACACATAAAAATCTACTTGGTCTACGCCCCGCTACAACTGTCTTTTTGGTAGGCAGCGGTGGGATAGAACAGTATTTTTTATTATAAAGTGCCTGGTCAAGCCTTTGTGCAATCCATCGCAAGCCAAGTAACAGGTTGCAGAGTAAGTGCTGGTACGCAAAATGCCTCGTACACGCAATAGCGCTTTAGGAGAACCCACTAATGAGTCCTCGGGTTCCTCTGCAAACACCCTCCTTGAGGTCCCCGACTTTTCTCGAGCAGATAACGCTCAAACCCGTGACCACTTCTCGCTCTCGATGTACGAGGAACTGGTGGATAAATTTGAGCGGCTTAATTCTCGGTTCGGTATCCTGGAAGGGCAGTACGCCAATATCGTGCGATTACTGGAGTCCAGGACATCCGAACCTCCCTCTCACGCTCGACCACCAGCTGCGGCCTCTGCATCGCAGGCGGAAGCGGGGGTGCATACGGTCACGACTGACTACTCGTCTCAGCGAGTCCCCGTCAACCCACGTCCGCTGGACCAGGGCATAACCCTACGCGACCCGATCCCGCCTTACAGGGCGGAGGTCCCAGCCAGCCAGCCTCTTCGGAGGAATCAGGAGTTGGAAACCTGGTTGCGACACGTTGAGCAGGCCCATCCTTACGGGACGGATGAGGCTCTGATCCGCGCCGCCCGTGCTAGCTGCAGGGGGACGGCGGACATCGTCATTAACTCCCCAGTTTTCGACGGGATTGGGACCTGGGACGAGTTTAAGGAGAACCTTCGGCAACGTCTCCGGGGGACGTGCTCGTCAATGGAGTACCTACGGCATTTGGGGTCGTACGTACTTGATGACACTTCCCCTAGGGACTTTTATCTCGCGGTCGAAACCATGGTTTACCAAGGTATGCGGGATTATCCTGGGGAACTCGGACCAGCTGAACCTCTGATGCGGAGAACTTTTCTCCAGGGACTCCCACCCTGGCTGCGGGAAAAGATCCTGCTGGTAGAGGATCAGCCGCTTTACCGAGTGGTCGAAGCAGCCCAAAAAGTCTGGTACCATCGCCACTATGCTGGGAGGGTAGAGAAACCCTTGGTCAGTTTTTCGAGCGAGTCAGGGCCTAAACCTCGCTCCTCTACTCCTCGGGAGGGTCGATCTCCGGCAGCTTCTCCTCCGGTGGATCCCCTGGCCGACTTACCGGTACGCACTCGAGAACCCCGACGCTGGTGTCCCCTCCATCAGGTGACTACGCATGATGCTTCCGAGTGTCGTGCGGTGCGGGAGGGTAATCAGTGCACCCGGTGTGGCCGCCGAGGGCATGTGGCTGGACGGTGCTTTTTTCGTACAGAACAGCGTAGCGCACCGCCCGACAGAACACAACAACCACAACCACAACGAACCAGAGATAGTGATGATGGTGGACGCCGAAGGGAGCGACAGTTCCACGGAACCGGAGCTCCCCGAGGCACAGATTCAGGCGGGACGGCCGCTGTTGAATTGTGTGGTTGCTGGGACTAAGGTCCTGGCTTTTCTTGATTCAGGAAGTGAGGCAACGGTGGTGAAGGAATCCTGTTTCAGGAGGATTTCCAACGCCCCGCTCTCACCTCACCCGCGTGGTCTCAAGGGGGCATCTGGGGCCGCGTTGGACATCAAGGGCAGGGCAACCCTTGAGTTTAATTTTTCCCGAGCCTGTAAGTGCCGGCATTCGGTGGTCGTGGTGGACGACGACACCAGGTTTCCAGCCGAGGTGCTTATAGGTGTAGACTTGCTAAGAAGATTTAATTTTAAGTTGAATCTCTCCCCTGCTCCAGGGGCTAGTTTTGCCACCTTCAATGGGGCCCGACTCGGTGTTTCATTTTCGGGTGCCGGGTCCCTCGGTATCCTGACATACCACGAACCAGGGACCGTAATACGTTGTTGTAGTACGGGCGACGGGGACCGAGAAGGTGCAGTGAGATGCGTGCGGAGAGTCACTTGTCCTCCTCGGACAGGGCGATTCGTGCGATGTTTTGTAAACGGCGGGAAGGACGGACTGGCTTGTGTTGAGAGCGACACTGCTAAGATTCTGGTACCTCGTTCGTTGGTGGACCTCTCCCTACCGGAGGTTGACGTTTGGGTCGTCAATGATCAGGGAGCTCCGATTGAGATCGAGCAAGGATTCGTCCTCGGCTATGCGGCGATCGTGGAGGAGGTTTCACCTAATCGTCTTGAATACGACGCGGAATCTAGGGACCAGGATTCCGGCGTCAACATGGAAGATGTGGGCTTATGCTTCGGGGATAGTCGGGGAGCTTTGGGCATGGCTTCCCCGACTCCTATCGATGATGGAAACGAACCGGGTGTTCTGATGGCGGGCTTTGAGGACCGGTTCGATTTCACATATGGATTTAATGACTTTGGCTACAACATGGATGGCGGCAGCTTATATGAGCCATGGGACCCTGGGTCTGACTGGGACGAGTAGAGGGCAAGTCACTCTTCCTTAGCTTCCGCTCGCCATTATCTTCCTTCTTTCAGAGCCCCAGCGGAATGCATGATGTCCCGTGTCAATTACCAGTCTTTCCCATAACACAACCCTTTATGGCTTGGATCCTAACACGCTTGCAGCCTGTTCTCTTTCAGAGCCTCGCCTTCATCCTGGCCGTGGAATCGGGATTAGTCTTGACGGTAGCCAACCCGACGACACGTTACTAATCCCGTCTTTTCCCTGCTAATCTAGCCATGTTCAGTCATCCTGTTTCTCCTACTTCTTTCTAATCTATTTTCTACTTTTCAGATCATCTCCAGATGGACGGCAGCCGGGCCTAGCAGCCAGCTTCTGTTCTGTGGAGTGATCCTACGTCTGATAGTTCACACCCGCACTTGAGCCACGCGGGATTTCTTGTATTCTCACCTCTCTGGCAGGGTCACACTGTTGTCACCAATGTCCTGGATGTCTGCAAGACCCTATGCAGATAAGATTTATTAATTTTAAGTTTGGCCAAGCTATGCTTCGTCTTTAGGACTCAGTCCCGAGAGTCCTCTTGGAGCGATTAAAGACCCCGATCGACAGTGTCCCGGAGCTGAGGTCGGTCTACGCTTTTTCCCCATGACGGGAACGTAGAGTTGGACTTTGTACAGACCTGTAGGAATCTATCTTTTCTACGGAGTATTCTTATAAATAGCACACTTTCCTATCATCCTCTTAACCTTCTTCTCTACCTTTCCTATCCTGTAGTATAGTACAACACCAGGTTTTGTTTGGCTTCATAGCGCCTTGGCGCCTTACACCTTTTAACACATGTTATTATTTGTATTTTTGCAATTTAGTTTGTGTATCTGTGCCAATTGAATTGGAGTTCCACCAGCTTCATTATGTTTCCGTTTTTGTTTTGTTCTTTTATTTTGTATGTTCATGTTATTAAGCTTAAGGTATTTCTTAGTTTTAAGGTCTAATCTTAGACATTGTTTTATACTATTTAATCGTCGAGGTTCGTCTACTAGCTTCTCAGAGCAATGACATTCCAGAGCTGTTTCAGGACCGAACCCATGACTTCATGTCATTGCCTCCACGGAGGTCTCTCTGTTTGGGTAAGCTCTAATGATCCCTTTAACAGGTCGCCAGAGAAAGCTGTAATTGTACATATGGAGATGTTACATCTCCCTCGACACCCACTAATTAATTTTAAGCCAGATCCTCCACTGGATCCTCTCGGCGCTGTACATAAGGTCGTGTGTCACTTATGCACTTAGTAATGTAGTGTGTTAGAACACACCGGGCCCAAAGAATAAAACCAGTATGTCTAATACACTCTTGTCTCCGCAGAGACGACGCTTCGAGGGCTTCCAAGGGGTTCCGCCCCCTTCGGGTCTAAGGCGATTCGTTCGCCAGCTCTCTTACTCAGGTGATGGTGCCAAGTTGATAACGGCTCCAGCTGATCTTCCGCACTGGCGTGCGGGCGCATCCCCATGATGCACCCGCCTTCCGACGTTCCGCACTGGCGTGCGGGCGCATCCCCATGATGCACCCGCCTTCCGATGTTCCGCACTGGCGTGCGGGCGCATCCCCATGATGCACCCGCCTTCCGATGTTCCGCACTGGCGTGCGGGCGCATCCCCATGATGCACCCGCCTTCCGATGTTCCGCACTGGCGTGCGGGCGCATCCCCATGATGCACCCGCCTTCCGATGTTCCGCACTGGCGTGCGGGCGCATCCTCCTGATGCACCCGCCTTCCGATGTTCCGCACTGGCGTGCGGGCGCATCCTCCTGATGCACCCGCCTTCCGATGTTCCGCACTGGCGTGCGGGCGCATCCCCATGATGCACCCGCCTTCCGAGATTCCGCACTGGCGTGCGGGCGCGTCCCCGTGATGCACCCGCTCTCTGACGTTCTGCACTGGTGTGCGGGTGAACTTTGTACGACCGCCTTTCCGATGTCCCCGTGACGAGCAGGCGCGCTCCACATGCGCACCCGCCTTAGGATAGATCCTGCCGAGATGATGGACCCTGAGATGTTCGCCGACGTGATGGTCTTTGCCCTCTGCACTGCGTCAGAGCCGACTTTCGCTCTGTCCATAACTGCGTCAGAGCCGACTGTTGCTCTGGTTCCTGAGACCTTCCGGGCACCTTTGCTTCTGTCTCTCGATCGTACCTCGCGAGAGATGGAACGAGTACCTCGCAGACACACCTGTTATTTAAGGAGTCTCTCCTGCGATACTCGTCTTTCCCGTCCCCTTCTTAGGCGACGCACTGCCCGGGGGAGGTGTTGTAGTGTACGGCTGCGCACTCGCCGACTCTAAGGTCGATCTCGCCTGGACAGACATCGTCCTCGGGCGCCGAGTGGTTGAGGCCACATGCCTGCCACCTCTACCACGGAACAAAGGACGTGGGGAACTCTACGATGCTGCCATTGACTGGGATGAAACGTCCCGGGCTCCGCTTCCACCGACGATGCAGGCGCACTCGCTGTGCACCCGCACGAGGCTGGTGCTTCACCCGCCATTTACGCCTCGCCCACGTGATTCTAGTGCGACTTCATAAGCCGTGACCGAAGCCATGCGAGCCGCCAAAGACAGTGTTACGAACTAATGTGAACATGGTTATAAAAATAACCAAAGAACGTATTTTAAACCAAGTCTCGTTACTTGGATGGCGTTGAAGTCTCTGAGAAAAAAAATAGAGATTTATTTATTTTCTAAGTCCAATACCGTAGAGAGTTACAGCCCCAAATGCATAATTTCCACGCATATTGTACATTGCTAGTTTTCCTATGTATTCTTTCCTTTATTATTATTTTTTTAATATTCTATCTCTTTGGCGACGCTTCCAAAGTGTCAATATAACCCCTGAAGAGAGTAATGGTTGTTACGTATTTTGGCTGTTTGTTTTTCTCCCCCTCTCTCTTTTCATGGTAGTTCGGGTCCTTTGGACTACCGAACTATCGGGTTGGTCTTCCGAAGCTTTGCCTATCTTCTTCTTTTTCGCGCCATGCTTATGGAGATGACAGTTCGGTCCTGACTTCTATGCTGGACAGTGGTTCCGCTCGCGGTATTGTGCTCGCTTTGGATTTACCTTGCTGTGGATTTGCCTCGCTTCACGCCAGAATTAACGAATCCGTGATTTGTTTTGCAAGATAAGTATTCTTATGGTTGTGTGTGGAAGACACCTGGTCTCTGTTGGACTTCGGCGTGTGTCATGCTGCATTACTACTTGCAGGGTGCACTCTCTTCCACAAAAACCCAAAGCAGCCCTTTGATCACAAATTATCAGAGCATAAAAGGACCACTCACTTAGAAGGAACACTGCTTGAGGATCCGTACCTCCAGTGTGCCATTTCCTATTTTTAAGCTAAGTTATTACTTAGTTGTTTTTTTTGTTGTTGTTGTTGTTTTTACGATTGGTTGTTTCTTTGTTTCTTTTTCCTTTTCCCCAGCTTGAGGATCCGTACCTCCTGGGAGAATCTTCCACATTCTCGCCCGTATTTTAAGGGCCGTTTCCGCTTATCTTTGCCGATCTTTTGTTTATTGTTTTTACTTTGGCTTGGTCGATTCCTGCCTGACCTTGTGGGTGTTCAGGCAGTCTTCGTGATATGACCTTTTGGTGTTTTATTGTTTTACTTGGCTTCCGCCGCTAAGTAAATTTCTTTGTACAAGTTTTTATCTCGTTAACTACACAAGTGTTTTTATTCAGAGTTCCTCAGCACTATATATATTTTTTTTTGTTTGTTTGTTAATCTCCATTCTGGGTTGGAGATTAATTTGTTTAAATTAGTGTCTGGTGTATTTGTTTGTGCTTATACTCTGTCTAAAAATACTTATAGAGTTGGGACGCCAACTTAGGGGTAAATGTTCGTGAGTTATTTTTTTTAACATCTGGTGTTGATTTCCACGTGCATCACCCCCGCTGTGATTAAATTGGTGATGTACGCAACTATCAAAATTTCTCATGACTGAATTATTTGTAGACCTCCTTAAAGAGTGTAACCTGTCAAATAAATATCATACCGTCATAGAACTTTTACTCAGTCCCAGTCAGGAAAACAAATGACATCTGTGTTAAGTTCCGGTTTTGACTAAAGCTGAATGCTTAACGTTCTTGGACTTGGGTCTCCTAAACAGCACATTGCTGGTTACTCTATCTCGCAACCCTGAAAGGCTGTAAAAAGGCTAGACAAATCAGAGTATATTAAGCTGATATCCTAGAATAGATTATAACTTTGCTACACCTGGGTTCCCACTGCCAGCAGGTGGATGCTCATCCCGAAAGGAAGAGGAAGAATTTTATGATCTTGCATTTTTCTTCCATACACGTCCACGCAGACGCTCAGCCTACGCTATCTCCCTTTTCACATTTACACACTTATACATCCAACATTCAGCACACATTCTGTATTTTCCTTCCACCCCTTCTCATACAACATTCACACCCCCATACACAACACGCACGGTTCCCGAACCTACTAATCGGGTGGTGGCAGCGTGACGTAGGCCTGGAACCTTACATCTGTTCACTGCAGACGATTTTTTCCTGAATAATTTTATTTATATTCTCGGTCGAGCCCGAACTCAACCAGACACATAAAAATCTACTTGGTCTACGCCCCGCTACAATTATCATTATCATTATCACTATTAGAGAGAGAGAGAGAGAGAGAGAGAGAGAGAGAGAGAGAGAGAGAGAGAGAGAGGGGGGGGGGGGAGAGGGCGAGAGAGACAATACGAAAATAAAATAAAAAACTACCTTTATTATGAAAAACAAAGGACAATGATTTAATAGCGATTATGGCGTAGGCTTCACTGTCATTCTGTCTAATCTATTGTTCAGAAATGATTAATAGGCTTTTCTCGAGAATCCTGTGGCATTCATTGCATATCGTTGCATCTGATGGAGTATTTAATTGCTTTGTATGAGATTTTGGTTAGGCTGTTATTTGTCGAAAAGAAGAAAGTAACAGGAAAGAAGAAGAAATACCCTCTTCTCTTCCTTCATTTTCTCTATCCTCGTCCAATCATTTTCCTCTTCTTTTTTTTATTTTTTCTTATTCTCATCTTTCTCTTCTCTCTCGCATTTCACTTCTCCATTTCCTCGATTTTTTCCTTATCTACTCACTTAAGTTATCCTTTCTGTTTTCGTTCCTCTCCTCCCTCCCTCACTCCTTTTTTCACTTTTTGTTTATCTTCCCCATCTCTTTTTCCTCCTTTCTTCCTCTCTCTCCCTCTCCTTCCTTTCTCATTCTGTCCTTCCTTTTACCCCTTTTCTCCTTCTGTTTCCTTTGCATGCACTCTCTTTTCCTTATCATTCCTCCCTTGCACCTCTCTTTCCCTCCTCTCTCCCTCTCCTTCTCCTTCCCTTTTTATTTCCCTTCCTCCTTCCCCTTATCTCCTTCTCTTTCCTTTTCATGGCCTCTTTTACCCTTCCTCTCTCTTCCTCTCCTCTCTTTCTTTCTTCCCCTTCTATTCTTTTCCTTCCTTTCCATCCCCTCTCCTCCCCGTCTCATTCCCCACTTCCTCCCTCCTCCCCTTCCCCTGCCTCTCCCTCTCCCCCCTTCCCATTTTTTTTCCCATTCTCATCGCCCATTTTCTCCACTCTCTCTCCTTCCTCCCTTCTCTCTCCTCTCCCCCTCTTTTGCCCCATGAAATTCAATGAAGCCCCACGATACCAAATGATGCTTCGAAATGATACCAAAGAAAGTTTCGAAATGATACCAAATGAAGCCTCGAAATTATAATAAATGAAACCTTAAAATTATAACAAATGAAACCTCATGACAACAAATGAAGCTTCGAAATTATACCAAATGATTCCTCACAATAACAAATGAAACCTCGAAATGATACCAAATGATTCCTCCCAATAACAAACGAAACCTCGAAATGATACTAAATGAAGCCTCGAAACTGACTCAAAACACGCTCTCGAGGAGTACTTCTTGCCCCCGAGGAAGTACATGAGAGATAGCGAAGTCATGATTGGACTTTCTTGCGAGGGAATTGCAAGAAAGTCTTCATTATGGTTCGTATTTTTTTGTTTACGTTTGTTCTGGTTTAGTTCTTTGGTGGCGAGTATTGAGCGTGTGTGTTTGTTTCTTTCCGCGCGTGTGTGTGTGTGTGTGTGTGTGTGTGTGTGTGTGTGTGTGTGTGTGTGTGTGTGTGTGTGTGTGTGTTTGTTTTGTATGTGTGTGCGCATGTATGTGTGTGTGTGTGTGTGTGTGTGTGTTTGTGTGTATGTGTATGTATGTGTATGTATACATGAACGTGCGTTTGTATATGCAAAAAATATATAACTACTGTATTCATCAAAGATCTTATTATAAAAAGTTTCACAAGGTAATGTCACTGAAGTCGCTCCTCTATCGTTGTCACTCTCCTCACAGAAACCACAAAATCAACCTGTTATATAATATGAAAATTTTCTTACACTTTCCGTCTGTTGTGATTGACTGTTGCTTTGCCATTGCCTTATTCAGTGTTTTTATGGCTATGTAGATACTTGGTCTTCAATAAAAGGAAGATAATGATGATGATAAAGACAGATAAATAAATAGGAATAAATCAATCAATTAATGAGTAAAAATAAATGAATAAAGATATGTAAATGAATTAATCAGTTGATCAATTACATATAATGATAATGATGATGATAGTGATAATGAGAATAATGATAATAGTGGTATTGATGATAATGAGAATAATGATTATATTAACGATAATGATGATAATGAACTTCTCTGAAACATCAAGATATATTGCATTCTTGGTAATGAAGTCAGGTGCTTACAAAAAGAGGGAATTATTAGCGAGTGCAAAATGTCTCATTAATAATGATATTGAAGGTGGAATCCAGGTGGATTCCGAAACTGAAGTCTCATTTTTCAATAAATCTAGTTTTACATTGTGGGTTTTTATACCATAGTATCAACACGGTAGAGGGTTTTCTCCTCTCAATAATGATATTGTACCTACAACGATATGCCATAATTTCATATGCAAGCACTTTAATGTAGTGGATAATAAGATTACTCTTGACTAAATCTTGACTAAAGCGTTTCGGACATGAATATATACAAAGTCAGTGATTGGTCAGTGTTCCTTTAATCTCATCATGGTTAGTCAATGTCCACTTAAGTTTTATTATTCCATATCCCTTTAAGTTTTATCAAGATTAGTTAATGTCCACTCAAGTTTTATTATTAAATATCTTTAAGTTTTATCATGATTATTCAATGTCCATTTAAACTTAATGATGGTTAGTCAGTGTCAAATTAATTTTTTATTACGATTATTCAGTGTCCCTTTAATTTTAATCATAATTTGTCAGTGTCCATTTAAGTTTAATCATGATTAGTATGTGTCCACTTAAGTTTTTAT